>NW_004444077.1:5137727-5218712 GCF_000243295.1 Trichechus manatus latirostris
AGAAATAAGTCAATCACAAAAGGACAAATATTGTATGAGACCTCTATTGTAAAAACCCATGAAAAAGTTCACACACAAAATGTAACAATCTTTGTTGGTTTGTTTTTTTAATTAGCATTATAAAAATCACCTTATGAAGAGAATCAAGCAAGATTCCTTTGAAATAGCAAGCTTCCCTATTGAACATAATATGAAATTTACATTCTAAGAGTTGTTTAAAAAAAAATTTAGGGAGTATTTGCTAAACATGCAAATGAGTCAATGCATCTGTGCATTAAAACCAGTTGTTGTGGAGTCGATTCTGACTCATGGTGACCCCATGTGTGTCAGAATAGAAGAATAGAACTGTGCTCCTTAGGGTTTCCAGTGGCTGATTATTTGGAAGTAGATTCACAGGGCTTTCTTCTGAGGTGCCTCTGAGTGGAGTCAAATCTCCAACCTTTTGGCTAGCAGCAGAGTGCATTAGCAGACTGCACCACCCAGGGACTCCAGATGTGCCATACTCAGCAGTAAAGGCCCCATTGCTGAAGGTCTACTAGGCACAGACACCATGCTATGCCCTGGACATCAAGTATCTCAACTATCCCACCCAACCACTCAACCACCCAGCGAGGAGAGTTGTATTATTCCATGTGCCTAATGAGGAAACGGCTGGGGAGGTAAATACTCCTTAGGTCACAGAAAAGGTGTCGGAGCTATAATATGTTCTTTATTGGACTCTGTTCCTTTATTTACAGGCTTGTTTCACTTACAAAGCTGCTCAGACCCTACCTTTGCCTGTTAGAGGAACCTGTCCAAGGATTTTATTTTATTGACAAGGAATCCAAAGTCCAAAGAGAGTAAACTTTTCCCTGAAGTGAGACGAGACGCAGTCTCCTCTAGCCAGAACCACAGCTTCTCCCCACACTCCCTATTACCTAAAAAAGCCCACCAAACCAAACCTGTTGCCATCCAGTCAATTCCAACCCTACAGGACAGAGCAGAACTGCCTCATGGGGTTTCCAGGGAGCCGCTGGTGGATTCCAACTGCCGACATTTTGGTTAACAGCTGTAGCTCTTAACAACTGTGCCACCAGGGCTCCTACGCCCTATTACCTAGTCCTCATTATTTAGTGTTAATAAATGTTATCCTAAGTGGGTATCTTTGTCCCCTCTTTGTTCCTCTCCCTGCCCCCATCCAACTATAAATTCCTGGAAATTTAAGAACCATATTATATGACGACGGTTTATATCCCAGGGAACACTTTCAGAAAGGACTCGCTTCCTCTCTGTTTACTGTTAAATAAGGAGAACTTCAGAGGAGGTGGCTGCCTTTTTCCATCCCTCCCTAGTCCCTCATACAGTTGTACCTCCTCAGGTAGTATCTACCTTCTCGATGCAACAGAACCTTCACCTGTGACTCAAACCATCAAGCTTATTTGCTCATAGAGGGCCACTGAACCACTCTTCTGTGTCCTCCTTACTAATCTTTATATGAAGAGATCTCTTTCTCTTATTAATCTGTGATGAATGTGCATGTTAATAATGTTAATATGAGTTATATCAGAGAAGAGCTCAGTGATTCAATAACATGTAATTTTTTCTGAAAGCCTTTAAAAAGTAATGAATGCATCCATAGATTACCCATAACTAATAAAAGGGGATTTGCAGGCTGATTGCAGTTCAAGAGGTGAGGAAGGGTATGCCTATTTTAACAATGTTGCAGCTTCATTAATAACATTCACTCATTTTTTTGTTAAGCATATCACTGGGTAAATTAAAAGTGTAGTTATATCAAATGGCTCTCACTGGGATGAAGAGCATTAGTTCTGGGGCTCCCTCCCTACCAGCACAAGTACCATGCATAGTTCATGAGAGGTAAAATAAGTAAGCTTAATAGCTGGCAGATCCAATGGGGCAGAGGAGATCTGCCCTGACAGCCCCCTAACAGCCATCCCATTTACTCCCTGCTCTCTTTAACTCTTTGTTTGCTCAGGGAGAAAATCCAAACCTCTTCACAATCATTCTACTTCCTCCCGAACACTCTCTTAATTGCCTCATCAAGACAAAGTTCTAGAACTACTACCCAGTCATTCTGGAGCTGATATAGATGAGAAACTTTAGTGTTTTCTGGGATATAAAAATTGGCCCATTAGCCCATGAAAGGGACAAAAGCAACTGCCAGACACAGAAGCCACCGAGCCATTTTATAAAGGAATTCTTTTTTAAAGAACAACAACAAAAAAAAAAAAAAAAAAAGAGAGAGATATGCCATGTCTATTTAAAATTTCCTTTCCTTGGATCCCAAAATACCTTCATTTTTAGCTAATAACAAAACCAAACAAAACCAATGCACATAAATTCTTTTCTGGATCTCTCTAACCTAAAAGGTCCTGGGATTACTATCTCTGATTGATACCAAATTAAATCCCAACTTTTGAAACTATTATCTCAATTGTCTTTCTTTCAAAATTAACTTTCAAGAATACTAATTTGGAGTCCCTGGGTCAGACAAACAGTTAAGCGCTTGGCTGCTAACTGAAAGGATGGCAGTTTGAGTCCACCCAGAGGCAACTCGAAAGAAAGGCCTGGTGATCTAAAATCAGCCATTGAAAACCCTATGGAGCGTAATTCTACTCTGACACATGTGGGGTTGCCGTAGTTGGAGTTGACTCAATGACAGCTAGCTTTGTTTTTTTTTAATTTGATACTAATTTGGACAACTATAATTCCATTGCCTTTCTTAAATGTAGGGGGTTGGAAAAACTTTGGACAAATCTAAAGTTAGGCTTTGGGGCGGGTCCAGGGGCTATAGTAAAAGGTGTTTTCTAGAGTAATACTTGGTCATTTTCCAAACCTCAGGCACATTCCAGCTAATCTTCCATTAGGATATCATTTGTTTGGTTCACTTCAAAGCTCTGGGCACCTTCTTGCATTTTTGTGAGAAATAAGGAGTTATCTGTGAAAATCATTTTGTCAGACCATTTGGCAAGTCACTTACAATGCTCATCAATTTCAGTATTTTCATTAAACCCAGGAAGTCCCTCTGCCCAATGTGATTCTCCTCTCTAGACCACAATTCATCTTTGCCTTCAACAGGACTCAATGTTTCAAAGTGACAAAGGTAGGGAATTTCGTTTGGGATTAGCTAAACGTGTCTCAGGATTTGGTAATACTAACCACCTTGCTTAAAAAAAAAAAAATGAGGGACAAATACTTGGATTTACTGACCTGGAAGCTGACAATCTCCCCACCTGACCTCACCCCACAGAGCATCAAATGACCACAGCCAATGACAACTTTGGGGAAAAGAGTCGGTGTGGTGCCTGAGTATATTTAGCTGCTAAATTCGACAGCAACATCTCTGCTCTCTGGGATCCCAGTCTGAGTTTTGTTGGGGGCGCCAGCTGACAATATGATTGTGGAGAGCTTCTAGAGGCTGGTTTCACTGGCCTCAGGTGTCATTCTCAGCGATGACAGTCACTATCTTTGGCGGGGCGGGGGGGAAGAGTTGCAACATGGATTAATGTCATCCAAGCAGAATGTATTTAGTGCTATAGAATCTGACAGCCTATGTATAAGCTGGACAGCCCACGGTTTTCCTACAGAGCCACTCCCTAAGGCCCTGTCAGAAGACAAAACCAATAAAGCAAATGAATACAGAAACAAAGGTGCTGCATAGGCATAAAAAAAGTCACAAAAGCAAGCAGCTATGTGACCATAATACTATAATAAAATGTATTTAAAGAAACTGCAGCATGGGCAGCATAGCATGAAACCAATTTCGTCCTCTTTCTCCTGCATCCACCAAATCTCCTTCTCCTGTGTTCTTTGTCTCAGTGAACAGCCCCATGCCCATCAAACCAGACACTTCAGATTTCCTTTTCTCTTGAAGCCAGAACCAACCAGTCTTCAGTTGCACTGATTCTATCTACTTAATATCTTGAGAAGTCCTTCACTTCTCTCTGTCCCCATTATTAGACATTAGTTCAGGACACCATCATCTTTCACCTGGATTACCACCAGAGGACTCCAGCTGGTTGGCTGGCCTCTAGTCTTGCCACCTCCCAATTCTCAATATTGCCAAAGAATTCTTTCTATAATAAAAATCTGTCTCCAAGCTTTCAGGGGCTGTCTCTTGGCATCACGATAGGTAGAAGAAGTCTCCTTAGCCGAAAAATACCAAGCCCTTCAGGATTTGACCCAACCAGAATCTAGACTTTTTTTTTTAATTTTCCCTTTTTCTCAAATCCATGGTTCCAGGTTTACCTGGTTTCCTGAATTTGCCAGATTCTCCTACCTCTGTGCTTTTGTTCATATTACTCCCTCTGCAAGGAATGTCCTTCCACTTGCTCTTCCTTTCCCTGGCTCAATCCTGCACAACCACAACTAGGTGCCGTCACTTCCAGTGGTTTCTCTAGGAAGCTTTCCTAAACTGCTCTAGTGGCACATATGCATGGTTCTGTCAAAAGACTTATTCTATAGCTATAATAGCTGTTTTCTTGCCCAGCTCCACCATCAGCCTCCAAGCTCCTTGGGAGCACGGGCCATGTCTTGTTTGTCTTGTATCCTTGTTTGTTTTTGTATCTAGCATAGTGCTGAGTATACAGTAAGAGCTTCATAAATATCTATTGCATGGATTAAAAGGTTTTAATATTTAAAAGCAGGTAATAGTCATTTTTAAATTTTATTTGTTTTCATTGTGATGAATATACATATATAACAAAAAAAACTTGCCATTTCAACACTTATGAAAGTACAATTCAGTGACATTAATTACTTTCATCATGTTGTGCAACCATTACCATCTGTCTCTAAGTTTTTCCATCACCCTTAACAGAAGCTCAGTGCCCTCCGCCCACCGCCCCCAGAAATGACTCCTTCTTTCCCCCTCCTCTTCAACCCTGGTAACCACTAACAGACTTTGGTCTCCACGTTTGTCTATTTCATGCAATGGGACCATGCAGTATAGTCCTTGTGTGACTGACTTTACATTTGCCTATTCTAGATGATACTAATTTTATAACATACTAAATGATATTTAAAAAGCAATCACAGTATCTAACCTTTTTATCTATTTTTTTCACAATTTAGTATCATTTCTAAAGGAATAAGCAAGAACTTAATTACCTTGCCCTCATACAACAATGATATGGCATATTCCCACTCTCCTTTCTGTACACATAAAACACAAACAAAAAATATGAGTTCAGATATCCTCTGCAAATCCATTGGATTTTAAGACCAGCTCTTCAAGTCTCTTCAACGTAATTCCAACAAGCATTTATGGCGTGTAAGCACTGCTGTGTATCGTACATTAAGCAGGCATTGGAGGGGGCAAGCAGTGAGGAAGGCAGGTGGTATGGGAAAGACTGAAAATACTTAAATGAGTAGACTAGCTCTCTGTCTTCAGTAAGCTCACAGATCATTGGCGGGTGTGTACCTTCTTCTGCAATATTTGATTAGGCTGCCACGTGGTTGAGATGAAAGAAATTTTTTGAGTTCAGGCTCTTTTCTAAGGTCTTAAGACACTGTCAGGACTGAACACTAAGGCTTTCAAGAGTAAGGAGGGAAAGGCACTCAAAGTCATTACGGGGTCAGCCTCATTACTGGAGGTGCCTTGAATCCAAACTTGCTGGGAGGCCACTCTGGGCGATCTCGTAGTCAGTAACTGATATATTGCCACGGAACCACCCAGGAACAGGGTCATAATTCTTTAAGAGAAAGCGTGTTCACACAGCAGAGGCAGACATGAGGCTGCTTTTGCAGCCAAGTCTCTTACAAGGAGCCTTAAGGAAGAGTATCTTTTCAGGCAGAAGATTTAAACTCCTTTTTATTAACCTCTGTGACATCACCATGAAACTAGCAGAACTCAAAAGAGAACTCTAACTGACCCCGTACTTGAGAAGCCCTCCTTCCTCTCCCTTTAACTAATTTTCCACTATTACTCTTCAAATCTCATGAAAACAGGTCACGCGTGACTTCTGATGTGTGATGTTTCAGTTAGAAGGTTTGATACCCACCACATGCCCATTTCTTATCACAAGGGAAAATCTCAACTCTCCCTAGGAGTCAAGGCTGAGGAAGCAACAATGATACATTCACAATCAAATCTTACTCAACAATAACCTTACCCTTTCTCTCTGTCTTTATCTATTTGCTGTGTAAACACTTGGTGTATGGACTCTGTTGTGGTTGTTGTTAGCTGTTGTCAAGTCGCTTCAGATTCACACAACAGAATGAAACAATGCATGTACTCTACTGCCATCAAAGAATTGCTTCGCAAGAGATTATTGGGAATGTTCTCTCTAATTACTGAATAATGGTTAGTACAAAAATAACTGTATTAATAAGAGGGACCAGGAACTCTTTCATAATTATGTTCTACCAAATTTTTTAAGGCACTGGGGGAACATTAATTTGGGGCTAAAGGCGAGGACAAAAATTCTTACATACATATAAGAATCTACTTAACAAGCCCATAAATCAATGGATCTTAAACATCAATACATTAGAACTACCTGGGTTTTTAAAATGCAGATTCCTGGATTGCAACCCAGAGCTACTGAGCCAGAATCTGAAACAAGCATCCTAGGAGTTTCTGATGGAGGGGTTCTGCTGATATTGCCAGGAGAAACAACACTGTTAATATTCATTCAGGTTGGCTTTTACTATAGAGACACACAATTTTCACGTCACTTTTATCATGTGAACTCAAGCAATTCAAAGAACAGACCTGAGGAATCCCAAATATTCAAAGAACAGCATAGATTACAAGCACAAGGCCTTAAAAGAACAAACAGAAGAACAACTCTGATCATTAATGCTAAAAGCAACAAGATGGCCATGAGCTACACGTGCTGTGGAAAACTAATGATTTGCAGTGGCATTTAAAAGAGTGAGCCAGATCACACAGTCAAGCTTTTGCCAAGCTTCTGCCAAGCTTCTTTGTGGGACACTCGATTCTCCCCATCTCCCCAAAACAACTGATCTGGTTGAATAAGCCTCAACATCTCAAGGAGGATTTTGGGATGAAATATAAGCCTTAAAGATAAACAATGAGTGCTGGTGATTTTATCCGTCTGGAAATAATTGTATTTCAAAGATCTTTTTAGAAACTACTTTTTCTCCTCAAACAGCTAGAAACAGAAATACCTTATGATCCAGCAATCACATTAATAGGTATATATCCCAGAGGTATCAGAGTAGTGACACAAATAGACGTATGCATGCCTATGTTCATTGCAGCATTATTCACAGTAGCAAAAAGATGGAAACAACCTAAATGCCCATCAACAGATGATTGGATAAACAAATCATGGTACGTACATACAATGGAATGCTACTCATGTATAAAAAATAATGAGGAGTCCGTGAAACATCTTATAACATGAATGAAACTGGAGGACATTACGTTGTATGAAATAAGTCAATCACAAAAGGACAAATATAGTATGGTCTCACTTTTATAAAAAGTCAATAACAGGTGTACATACAGAAAGCAACATTCTTTGGTGGTTACCAGGAGTAAGAGGGGAAAGGAGTGGGAATCACTTTCTAGATAGCAGACATTTGTTATTTTTAGTGATGAGAAAGGCAATACCCTATATGAGTGAAGTCAGCACAACTTGACCAAGGTAAATGAAGACTCTAAAAAATACGCAAAAATAAGGGACAATTTCAGCAAATGCTATAACATATACAATTTTGCAACAACACTAATAATAACCAAAAAAATATGTGTATGGTTACATAGGTATATATGTATGCATATATGTGTATAGGAAGGCATATGTAAGTACATTTATGTGCATGTATAGGTGTATCTGTAGGCATATGCATACAAATGTTTGTGTGTGCTGCATATATATTCATATATATAATAAAGCACACAGGGGGCACAGTTATGGAGACTTCCAAGACATATCCAAACACCTTGCAGGATTGGTTTACTGGGTTAAAAGGCTTAGGACCATAGTCTCGTGGGACAATTCAAGTCAACTGGCACAACATCGTTCATAAAGGTGATGTTCTACATCCTAGTTTGGTGAGTATCATCTGGGGTCTTAAAAGCTTGCGAACCACCATCTAGGATACAACTACTGCTCTCTACTCATTTGAAGCAAAAGAGAGTGATGAAATCAAAGACTCAAAGAAGAAACTCATCTACAGGACTAATAGCCCACAGGAACCATAGCTTCTTTTAGCCTAAAATGAGAAGAACTAGATGGTTCCTGGATACCACTACCAACTGTTCTGATCAGGGACACAATAGAAGGTTCCAGATAGAATGGGAGAAAAACGTAGAACAAAATTAAAATTCCTAAAAAGGCGAGACTTGCTCTGTTGATAGAGACTAGAAGAATCCCCAAGACTACTGCCCAAAGATACCCTTTGAACTTTGGACTGAAGCCACACCGAGAGGTGACCTTTCAGCCAAATGATAAACTGGCTTACAAAATAAACAATATCACCTGTGAGTAATGTGCTTTCTTAAATAATCAGTTATATGAAACCAAATGGTCAATATTTACCCAAAAACAAAGATGAGAAGGCAAGGAGAGGCAGGGAAGCTAGATGAATGGAAACAGAATAAACAGAATGGAAATAATGAGAATACTGACACATTGTGAAAATTGTAACCAACATCACAGAACAATTTGTATAAAAATTGTTACATAGAAACCTAATTTGCTGTGTAAACTTTCACCTAAAACATAATAAAATATTAAAAATAAAATAAAATAAAAAGTCTTTGATGGGAGTAAACCTAGCAAACTCAGGCTTTCATTGAAAATGTAAATGACAAAATAAGATTTTAAAGTATAATGGGAGAATAATAAATGGGAAGGTATCAAATAAAAGGAAAACAGCCAAAAGGGTCCTTCATTAGCTTAAATTAGGTTTGAGTGAAACTTGGAAAAAAACCTAAGATTTCATCAATACGAAGCTGCTAGGGATAAAGACAAGGAATTTAAAATATGAAGATGAAATCAGAGACAAATTTATAGTATCGAGACGTCTATGTCAAAAAATGTAGTACATAGAAAAACTAAGCAGAAGATCAACAAAGGAAGTAGAAGATTTGAAGAACACTACAAACCAACCTGACCTAACAAACAGCTACAGAATACTGCAACCCACAGCAGCAGAATATACATTTTTCTTAAGTGCACATGGAACATTCTCCAGAATAGACAGCATGTTAGGCCATAAAACAAGCCTCAATAAGTTTAAAAGGGTCTAAATCATATAATTTTATTCCATTTTGGTTCTCCCACCAAAATAGAATGAAATTAGAAATTAGTAAAAGAAGGAAATTTTAGAAATGCTTATATATGTGTAAATTGAAAACACACACACACACTCCTAAATTAACCAATGGGTTAAAGAAGAAATCACAAGAGAAATTAGAAAATACTTCAAGATAAATGAAAATGAAGACACAACAAACCGAAATGTACAGGATGTGGCTAAAGCAATGCTTCGAGGGACGTCAGTAGCTGAAAGCAATTACATTTAAATAGAAGAAAAATATCAAGTAAACAACCTAAACTTCTACCTTAGAAACTGGGAAAGGAAGAGCAAACTAAACCTAAAGAAAGCAGAAGAAAGGGAATAATAGTGATTAGATTGGAAATTTAATAAAATACAAAAGAAAACAATAGAGAAAATCACCAAAATCAAAACTTGGTTCTCTGAAACGATCAACAAAATTTACAGACTTTAAGCTAGATTGACCAAAACAACAACAACAAAACCTTAAGTAACTAAAATCAGAAATGAAAAAGGGGACATTACTACTGAGCTGACATAAATAAAGAGGATTGTAAGAGAATATTATCAACAACTGTATGAAAACAAATCAGATAACTTAGATGAAATGTACAGATTTGTAAAAAGACACAAATTGCCAAAACTGATTTAAGAAGAATTAGAAAATCTGAATCAGTCTATAATAAGTAAAGAGATTGAATTAATAATTAAAAACAAAAAAACTTCTCACAAAGAAAAACCCAGGCCCAGATGGCTTCGCTGGTAAATTCTACCAGACATTTAAGCTGAATTAATATCCATTTGTCACAAACTCTTTCAAAAAACAGGAGAGAGGGGAACATTTCCTAACTCTTCTATGAGGCTTGTATTACCCTGATACCAAAACCATACAAAAACATGCAAGAAAAATACAGACCAATATCTTTTGTGAACATAGACACGAAAATTCTCAACAAAATACTAGCAAACTGAATCCAGTAATGTATAAAAAGGATTATATACCATGACCAACTGGGATTTATGCCAGGAATGCAAGGTTGGCTTAACATCTGAAAATCAATTAGTGTAATAAACACATCATATCAATGAAAGACATAAT
This sequence comes from Trichechus manatus latirostris, assembly GCF_000243295.1. NCBI lineage: Eukaryota > Metazoa > Chordata > Mammalia > Sirenia > Trichechidae > Trichechus > Trichechus manatus. The sequence goes on from NW_004444077.1 coordinate 5,148,082, forward strand.
ATATATAATCTTAATAGACACAGAAAAAGCATTTGATAAAATGCAACTCTTTTTTCCTAATTAAAACACTCAACATGCTAGGAATAGAAAGAAACTTCATTTGATAAAGGCTTTTACAAAAAAGCCACAGCAGCACAGTGGTGAAGAGCTTGGCTGCTGACCAAAAGGCCAGCAGTTCGAATCCATCAGTCGCTCCTTGGAAACCCTATGGGGCAGTTCTACTCTGTCCTACAGGGTTGCTATGAGTCAGAATTGATTCTACAGCAACAAGTTTGGTTTTTTGGGTTTAATATCAAACTTATTTTTGAACTCAGTATTTTCACACTCAATAAAGGAGTTTTAAAATGAACTGTCTGATATCACTTCATACCCACTCGAATGGCCATAAAAAATGAAACAAAACAAACAAACAAAAAATGTAAAATAACATGTTGGTGAGGATATGGAGAAACTGGAACCCTCATATACAGCTAGTGAGAAGGTAAAATGGTGCAGCTATTGTGGAAAATAATCTGTAGATTTCTTAAAGTTAGACTTAGCATATGACCCAGCAATTTTACTCCTAGATATACCTCAAAGAATTAAAAACAGGTACTCAAATAAATATTCATAACAGCATTATTCCCAACAGCCAAAAGGTGGAAACAACCTAAATGCCAGTCAACAGATGAATGGATAAACAAATTCAATATACACATACAATGGAATATTATTTAGCCATAAAAAGGAATGAAGTACTAATACATGCAACAATGTAGATGAACTTTGAAAATAATATGCTAAGTGAAAGTGACTCCATTTGTATGACATATTCATGACAGGTAAATCCATAGAGTCAGAAAGCAGATTGGTGGTTTCCAGGGACTGGAGTGGACTGACACAGCAGTTGTAACAATGGGCTCAGACACAGCGATAATTATCAGGATGGCACAGGACCAGGCAACGTTTTGTTATACAGAAGGTTACTAGGAGTCAGAGCCAACTAGAAGGCACCTAACGAAAACAAGGGACTGGAGGGAGGGGGGAATAGGGAGTGACTGCTTAATGGGTTTGGGACTTTCTTTTGGGGTGATGAAAATGTTTTGGAACTTGATAGAGGGGGTGGCTGCATAGCATTGTGAATGTATTAAATGTCACTAAATTGTATATGTTAAAATAGTAAATATTACGGCTATGAGACTGTTACCTCAATAAAACGATTTTTTTTTTTTCAAAAAAAAAAAGAGCTCTCTGGTTTTCTTGAGTTCAAAATAGAATAGCTAGAATGATTTCTAAATTCTACAGCCAAGGAGAAGTGGTTAGTGGTTACGACTGTGAATGACCTAGTCTTTCCCTTGTTATCTGGTGAGTTCCAAAGTCTTCCTGACCAAAGCAGGCTGAGAGACATTATTCTAAGAAAACATCAAATGGACTGGATCGAAAGACTGCATTCACAGCCCCTTTGTATACTCCAGTATGATCTGCAGGAACTCCTGTCTTAGAATCAGAGAAGGTGATCCTTAAGTTTGATGGAGCTATGATTTTCATTTTAACAACTTTAATGACCCCACATTTAGGAGATACCTTTATTGTGGTGAGTAAGGTTTACTCTATGACTCCTTCCTACTTTTTTTAGGCTTTATTACTCAGTCTCCCCCCACCCCCCGCCAACATATACATAGCATACATTCAGGCTGAATGGAAACATCACCATTTCGTACATCTTCCCACATTTGTGTCTTTGCTCATCTTACTCCTTCCATCTGCAGTGCCTTCTCAGGGCTCTAGCTTCACCTATCAAAAGTGCATCCATCCTTCAAGGTCTGTCTGCAATGCCATTATCCTTCCAGAAGCTTCTCCTGATTTCTCCAACCAGGTGCCATCTCTTCCACCTCTGAGCGTCACACAGCACTTTCTTTGAACAACTCATATTTTATTTTGTGTTACACTAAAGTGTGTATTTAAACTGTTCCCACACTAGAATTTAAGTTAGCAAGGGGTTTGGTTCAGAGTAGGACCCCAAATTTTTGTGGAATTGTGTGAAATGCCATCACTTCTCTCTTGCACAATCTGTGTCATTTCTATTCAATATTTATCAGTTCAGTTCCCCATATTAAAACAGGACTTCTGACAGAATTGCATCTAAATTCTGGCTCTATTCAGAGAAAAGAAGTCCCTGCTTTTATTTCTTCCTGTTCTTCTTACACAGCTGTGTCAATGCTCCCCAAAGAACCAGCATTCAAAGCTCTGTTATTTTCTCTAACTTTCTCCCATTTCTCCAATTGAGAAAAAAGCCACTGGTAAAACTGATAAATGGTTTCTTATCATTCTCATTATTAGATGTGGATCTTGGGTCGACTTGCAAAATGGGGCCTTTTTGTGAAGGTAGGGATGTGATAAGTAACCAATTGTCATTTCAGTGATTATTCTGGGACAAGGAAAAAATGATTTAGTATAAAATTGAAATGGTTTTGTATGGAACAGCAGTATAGTAAGTAGGAAAAGTAAATACCATTGTGGAGATGATATCACTTTGGGTTAAACTTTAAATATAGGAAAAAATTTAAAATGGTTGCTATATATTAAGTGTTCACAATGTGCCAAGTACTGTGTTAAGCACTTTTCAAGTATTATTTCTTTTTCATGTTTGAACAACTCTATAAACAAACAAACAAAAAAACCCATTGCCACCGAGTAGATTCCAATTATAGGTTCTGTTATTTCCCCCATTTGAAGAGGAGTCACAGAAAGGTTTAGAAATTTGTTAAAGTTCACACAGTAAGAGCAAAAGTGCTAGTTAAATTCTCTTACACAGACTCAACTTAACTTTACTATTCTTCTTGCTTATGAGGCGTATAGTTGTTTGACCTTTTTGGCTTCTCCACACAGTAATTTTTGTAAACTTCTGGTAAGACAATTGTAGTCAAATATCACCCCTCCCCCAATTATCCCTACACCACAGAAGTATATTAACTCAAGAACCAGAAAGAAAGCAGTCACTCAATAATCTTCTCGTTTGACTTCACTAGTACTTCCCTGAATGAAGAAACATAATTTTGAAGATCGAAGGTAGAAAAGGGGACAGCAGAATAAGACATATTATAGACTGAAAGTCAATCCATCCTTAATCCTGGATCTTGAAATAGTCTCCTAACAAAAACTAATGTAAATATGTTCAGACAAGAGTGTTTCATGTAAAGGAGACACAGAAATGAAGCTTGCTACATCTTTGTGCAATCAATCATTCACTCCACAAATATTTATTAAGTGCCTACTATGGCCAGGCACTGTCAGTGAGCAAGATAAACATGGTCTTTGTTCTGCGAAGCTTGTAGGATAGAAGAGATGACATCACTAAAGAAATATCTTTTAACATTATGTACTTCCAATTATGATTAAGTACTATAAACAAATTTAGGGTGTTTTGAGACCATGTAAGAAGGAAACCCAGCCTGGTCTGTGAAGCCAAAGAAATCTTCTCTGAGGACACGACACTAAAATCGAGAATTCAAAGGTAAAAATACGAGGCTTATAACTTAGAAGGAAGAGGCTTAAAAAAGACACTAGAAAGTCTAATAAAGAGAGCTTGGGACTACATACTGGTCTGAAAAATAGAAGTGATCAAACTTCAGAAAATTTTTAAAGACGTGCAGGTTAATAATTTTCAAATGTATATTATAATCTAAATGAATGCTGTCAAAGTGCTTTCAGAGATAACACAAATCTATCTTAAGAATTAGATAGGACTCCCTAGAATTACTCTTCAAAGTTCCACTGGTATCTACAAAAATTAAAAAGATAATATCCTTAAGAAAAGTTTGTGTCTTACAAAAAGCTATGCACCGACTAGATGCTCAATAAATACTTCCTGAAACGGTGAATGAAATACCCCTTTTAATACAGTTATTATGATTATTTTAGTTTAATAATTTAATTTAGTTAGCAAATCCTTTATACCAGTACAATAGTAAATGCCAGCTCAATCAAAATGAAATTACCTCACATTTTCACTTAATATCAACTTAATAAAGTTTGTATCAAATAATTTAAAAACAAATCACAAGGAATCTGTTTAAAATGTGGAAAAGGGAGAAGCCTGAATGGAAATTCATTTCTAGGATTATTGACAAAATTTCTGATTTAATAAATAATACTTCGTTGCACTTACTAACAGAGAAAGGCAGCTTTAGTATGCTGATTTCAAGTAGTTCTATGTCAATTATCCAATGACTGAGCCCCCAAAATTGTTAATAAATGAGACAGCTTCCAGGACCATTTATTGAGGGCAATTGAAGTGATATCTGGTAGGAAATGATGTGCATAATCTTACACACACACACACACACACACACACTCTCTCTCTCTCCATCCTTCCAGTCTCCTCTCTTAGTCAGAAGATGAAAGATCTTTTATTCGCAGCCCTGAAAGTTGTTGGTTTTCACTTGCGTATGTGCTCTTGCTTTTTTTTTTTTAAAAAAAAATCCACAAACAAGCTTTAATACTAAAATATATTGCTTTGTCCACCACTTAATTCAACTTAGATAGTGCCGAGTTATAACGAGCTTTGGATGTATTTGTTTTTCATTTATTTATAGAGCAAATCCAAATTCAGATTCCACCAGAGATTCATGCAGTACATATTTCAAACACAGATTCATGCAAACTTATGCGCCTGATACCAAACATACACACATCTCACATGCACAAAACAAATACATATAACCCGCTGCTGTTGAGTCGATTCCGAATCATAGCAACCCTACAGGACAGAGTAAAACTGCCCCATACAGTTTCCAAGGAGGGGCGGGTGGATTTGAACTGCCGACCTTTTGGTCAGCAGTCCAGCTCTTAACCACTGCGCCACCAGGGCTCCCAAATACATATAGCCACCTAACAATTGCAAACACGTCTAAATCAACATTTATAGCAATTATTAACTATAAACACCACCTCCCCCTCCCTATTTTGCATCTCTATAAGCACTTGCTATCTATCAAATTCATTTGTACTATGAAAGTGGCATAGAGACCCTGTGGAGTGAGAGGTGTACGTAGTGCGTTTGAGTTCCGAGAACCTAAGGACCCCCAGTTAATTACTCAGCAATCATGAATAAATATCAGAGGGAAAGAAAGGGCCTCTTTGCTCAGTAAGTGCTGAAGGATACACTGCTTAAAATGTATGCAAAACAAAACAGCTGCTTTCATAAACAGCAGCATTCACAAACCACAGCCACTAAAAGTGAAAAATTAAGAAGTATCTTAGGGAACAGTTCCCATTTATCTTAATGCTCCCCTTCCCTTGCTCTGTGCCATGAGGCTGCAACCTCCAGAATCTGGGCGATGGCAACAGTTTGCTTCCTAAGTCCTCACAGCAGGCTCCTGCAAAGGGGAGGCTGTCACGGTATTCACTGGCTGGTTGACTCTCTGAAGAAACTTCCACCCTCCCCCACAGAGATGCTCTTCCCTAGGTGTTGACTGCTGCTCTAAAATACTGTGGTGGTGTTGGATAGGAGGAGTTTTTTGCTATTGCCAAACTCAGGACTGTATTTTCATGGAGGACATTATCTCATTATCAGGTTCTTATCAAGTTTCTGATTCTTATAGTCATAATTACCCAGGAATACTACTGTGCAATCAGCTAACCCATTCTAAAAGCTATATCCTGTTCCATTACGCTGTCAGGAGACAGGAGAAAGGCTGGAGAAGTGTTGAGGTATGATGCAAGAAAAAGAAGCAGGCAGAAAATTTGTAACCTGCAAACTTCACATATTTCACACCCTAGCAGGATTTTTCCATTTAGTTTTCTATTAAAAGCTGAGTAATTGCAATATGAAAGCGTGAACACAGGATTGAAAAGTAACAACTAGCAGCATATCATTCCACAAGGAGTTGAAAATGAAAAGTAAATTAACTGAGCGTTGGCAAGTATCAATATCCTGATAATATAAAACCCATCAGAGCTCATGTGTGTAATACTGCCTCAAACAACTCACTGGAAATGGAAATAAATGCATTAACTTAACGTTTGAAGATTCTAAGGTCAGGGAACTGGTATTTGTTCAAAGCAAAAAGGCAGTGATGACTCAGCTCCTTCACATATATGTGAAATTTGTTACACTTATCATCCATGTATCTTTATCTTATGGTTCCTTAAGGGACCCCAGCTTTTAATTTCCTGAACACACTTCAAACTTCAACCACAATGTTTGATGTCATGGTATTTGTAGTATTTCATTTTAAGGTGAAAGAAAAAAATAAATGTTCAAAAATGGAAGTTACTTTATTTACTTGATCACGTATCTAAGGAAACTTAGGTATATATGAGAGATACTGGTCCCAAGTCTTATCAGGACAAAGGAAACTGTATGGAAAGTACAAACTAGTAATATTAAATTGACCAAGCACGTACTCACGTTTACTCATAAGTATATAGAGTGGTGTCCTCGAAAAAAGATCAGCAAGAAGAGCAAATTGTTGCCTTTTCCATTTTAAAGGTAAAGGAGAAACTGGTACCAATTTTATGACTAAATAATATGACTTATATGAAGAAAATATTATAATATTATATAAAAGACCCAAACCCATTGCCGGTGAGTTGATTCTGACTCGTAGTGACCCTGTAGGACAGAGTACTGTTCCACAGGGTTTCCAAGGCTGCAATCTTTATGGAAGCAGATCGCCACATCTTTCTCCCTCAGAGTGGCTGGTGGGTTTGAACTGCTGACCTTTTGGTTAGCAGCCAAGCACTTAACAATTGCACCACCAGAGCTCCTATTACATCATATAGTACATTAAATATGGGGACAATTTTAATTACATGGTATTCAAAAGAATGCTCAACATTTGAATTGTTTATCTTATAGTTAAATACATGTTTAAAATATATTTATGCTTGGTTAATTTGTTTTAAGACTGAATTGCAAAACAATAATTATCCCTTCATATATGCAAGAAATCCCCAAACATTTGCTTTAAAGCTAGTGTTTTCAAAAACAGATAATGTCCCCTAAGGAGACAGGATATTCTCTGTTGTTAACCAAACACAGCATTAAAATTTCTCTGGGTGTTAATTTAAAAAAAAAAAAAAAAAAGTAATGTTGCCATGTTTCTTTAATCAAATGGATGGCAAGTTAAGTCAGCTAGCTGTATGACTTTGGGCTAGTCATTTTCCCTCCCTTTCCTGGTCTCCATTGTCAGGGTGGTGCATGAAAAGGGGAAAGAGTACAATGGAAATGATCAAGTCTCCTTGAGAAAATGTCATGAGAAAAAATCCAGCAATTATTTTCAGTGATGACCAACAAAAATTTCTGAGCATCATAGAAAATTTCAATCTACAAAAATACTAACTGAGCTCCCAACGGAAATCTTTCAACCAAGAAATACAAACATTAGATAGTCTGTTGTTAGCGGCTGCCTAGTCAGTGCCCAATTCATGGTGACCCCAGGTATTACAGGATCCAACCATTGTGATCCATACAGTTTTCACTGGCTAATTTTTCTCAGGTGAAAATTAGGACATCAATGGGTTGTAACAGTTTGGTTACACCTCTTCATTGCTAATGATAAAGTGGCTTGGGACAGAGAGGGTGAAGGTGAAGAAGTTGCTAAAGCAGCTTTGTAATCTAACAAAGTGCTAGGACCACTTTAACTACCCCCCACTTGGGCAGGGCTACTCCCAATGAACTAATGACTCAAATGATAAGAAATGGAAGTGGAGTATGAGTACTTCCCACCTACATCTGTTCCAAAGCCCACACAAACTGAATAAGAATCAGGTTTGGGATTCAAAGAGAGCCAGGTTTGAGTCTTAGTTCCACACTTTACCAACTGTGTCTGACACTTGGAAAATCAGTGGACCCATTTGAGCCTCAGTTTCCCCAACTCTAAAATGTGACTTAATAATAGTGACCTCAGAAGACTGGTGAGGATTAAACCATGAAAGTGCTTTTATCATTGCTATTATCCTCAGCCAACAGAGATGTTTGCTCATCAGGGAGATACAAGTCAGAGGGCAGAAGCAGCCCAAAGGATACTGTGTCTCCTGCACGCCTGGATGATGCCCAGCTATTGGGTCTGACGGGTACCAGACCCCTGACCTAGAGAAGTTTCCATCATAGTGGAAGGATATGCAGGTTCACTTTCCTTCTATCAGGAAGAGGGATGCCTGCAAACCAGCTGAAGATGAAGGGATGATGTGGCTGCCACCGAAATGAGAACAAGATTTCTGCCTAGCAATTAAAAAAAAAAAAAAAAAAAAACCTCATTAGGGAACTCCTGGGACAGAATTATGAGGCACAAATATTGCAATAACAAATTTCATAACTCGTTTGACTAAGAAAACACTGTGATGCTTTCCTGACTTTACAGAAATAAATGTAAACCAGGAGGGAGTCAAAGACTGGGAGTCAGTCACCAGTTGTTGACGGCCTAATGAAAGGAGACGCAGAAGCTTTATCACACAAGTAACTCATTCAGCTTGTAAATAAGGACAGAACAGGAGTTTTTGGTTAAAGAATGACATTTTGTGTTCGCTTAATTTACTGTCTGCCCCATGCAAGCACGCTTCCCTGGCTGATGACCCATTCTGAAAACTGATGCTTTGGGGAGAGCTGGCAAAGGGGCCCTAGCAAGGAGGACTACGAACTGATCACCCAACCAGAGGCTCTGGACTGTGGATACCCTTGGCCACAACCCAGGCTCTGCCACTTCATAGCGATTTGACTTGGGTTAAGCATGACTCTCCCTGAGTTTACATTTTGTCATATGTAAAAGGGGAATAGCGGTAGCTATTTTCTTGCATTGTTTTGAGGTTTATTTTTTAAGGTGGTATTCTATGTAGAGCACACAGTAACCTGTAAGTGGTTTCTATTATTCGTATGTTGTTTGTGCCCTTCAGAGGAGCCCTGGTGGTGCAGTGGTTAGTTAAAGCGTTTGGCTGCTAACCGAAAGCTTGGCGTTTGAAACCACCAGTGGCTCCGCGGGAGAAAGATGTGGCAGTCTGCTTCCATAAAGATTTACAGCCTTGGAAACCCTATGAGGCAGTTCTAAGTACTCTGTCCTATAGGGTTGCTATAAGTCAGAATTGAAAGACCAAAAGCAAAAATGAGAAGGCAGGAAGGGACAGGAAAACTGGATGAATGGAAATGAGGAATCTGGGGTGGAAAAAAGGAGGGTGTTGATACATTGTGGGGTTGGCAACCAATGTCACAAAACAATTTGTGTATTAACTGTTTAATGAGAAACTAATTTGCTCTGTAAACTTTCACCTAAATCACACACACACACACACACACACACACACGCAAATTGACTCTATGGCAGTGGGTTTTTGGTTTGGTACACTTCAGAGGGAATTGCCCTGGATTTCCAAACTACATTAGTCCCCTCGACCCCTTATTCTTTCTCATGGCACCTTCTTCTCTTCCTTCATTATATATTAATCTGTGTGCTTATTTAAGGGCTTTTCCCCCACCAGATAATAACTTGTCTGAGGGCAGAGATTATGTCTGTTTTGCTTATCATTGTATCTCCAGGGCCATGCTCAAGGCTGAGTAAGAGTTGGCACCTGGTAAACTTCACGGGATGAAGGAATGCCCATTGCCGCCGTCACTCCACAATCTAACCTGGAAACCAGCAATGCTCCACGATGACCTCTGTAACACACTTGCTGCTGATACATGTCCTCAGCAAGAGGAAGGAGGATTGCTTTAGTCACCTAGACAAGAGTCAGTAAGTATCTGTCAAGCCCTTCCTGTCTGTCAGAGTAGGTGACGTGTGGGAATTCAAAAGAAGAAATCTGTGCATCTGCCTTGTAGGAAGTCTGTGATGCAGAATCCGGATGTAGGAGGAGGGACATATTCATGACGCTTGAGGAACGGGAAGGCTTCACAAGAATGTGGCCCTGTCTGGGCTTTTATACATCAAGTGCCTACCGTGGGCTGGGCACTGTGTTTACTGCTTTAGATATTTACCTCGTTTTCATCTTCATAAACATCTCACAGAAGGCATTGCATATGACCATTTACAGATAAAGAAAACTAAGTTCAAAAAGGTGAAATAATTTATTCATGGGCACTCAGCTAGTCTATTTTTCTTGCGTGCCGTAGAGTCTATTCTGACTCATAAAGACCCTATAAGACAACACGGAACTTCCCCATAGGGTTTCAAGGCCGTAATCTTAAAGGAGCCCTGGTGGCGCAGTGGTTAAGTGCTCAGCTGCTAACCAAAAGGTCAGCGGTTTGAACTCACCAGCTGCTCTGTGGGAGAAAGATGTGGCAGTCTGCTTCCATAAGGATTACAGCCTTGGAAACTCTATGGGGCAGTTATACTGTGTCATATAGAGTCACTGTGAATTGAAATCAACTCAGTAACAACAGTTTTGGTTTTGGGGTTAGTCTTTATGGAAGCAGACTGCCACATCTTTCTTCCACAGAGCAGCTGGGTTCAAACCACCAACCTTTCGATTAGCAGCCAAGCGCTTAACCACTGTGCCACCAGGGCTCCTTTAGCTAATATAAAGCAGAGCCCAAATTGGAACCCAAGGCTGCCTGACCCCAAATCCTTTACTCTAACCACTACCCACATCATCTCTTCTTCTTCGGCTTGGCCAAGAAGTCGGGGTGCCATGCCAGTGCGGGGCACAGAGAAGCAGAGGCTAGCCCTCCTGGGGTCCACAGTTTCAGAGAAGGAAGGGTGTGGGATGATGGGTATATACATTGGGGTCAATTTCTGAAGAGCAGTGAATGCCAAAATCCTCACATAAAGTTTAAGTAGCTGAAGGAAATTCTCCACTTGGAAGAGTGATGTGGTCGTGACATATAGCACAGCTTGGTATTGGGGGGATGACTATGGGACGGGAGACCACCCATGGAGTATTAGAAACGAATCACGGGCAAAGAGAATAATTCCTGTGTCTTTTATTTCTTTGCTATTCCCAGCCTAATGCTGTAGATGTAGAAGATATTAAAGTCTAATTAAATATAATTAAGTTTATAATGTTTTGCTCTCCAAGCCCAAATCCATAATAAAAAATAATCCCTGCCCAGAAAATTAGTCTCTATATATTAACATTTACTTTTTTTCAAAGCATTTTTTGAACATTTTATTATCTGTCCAACAGTATTACTATGGGAGATATACTCTCCGGAGCTGCCCCTCTGGCTGGGAACATAGAAAACTCATCAGCTCAGCCTGATGGGCACTTTCACAGAACAAAATGGAACCTTGAACACATGCAAATACTGAGGGGGACCTCAAGGAAAGGATGCATATGACATCTATTTTACTGCAAATGAAAACGACCTTGGCCTGTTCCTCCTAGGGAAATCCTAATGCAGATCACAGCATTTTAAATAAAAGCAGTTGGGAGGGTAGTTCAGACTAAGCTTTAAGGGCAAGATGAAACATGCATCTCAGCTTGCTTTCAGGATGCAGACTATAAGAATCCAGTCTATGTGAAAACAGATCCTGGAATGGTAAAAGTCAGGCAAGAAAAATGTATTTTAAAAGTAGGAATTGTGCTTCCTTTTGGTACTCTTTTGTCCAGTGCTACTTATTTAACAGCAATCTGATGAGCTGCTCAGAGCTGTTCAATTTCACAAATACTTGGTAGCTACCTACAATGTACAAAGCCTGATGTCAGGTGTTGTGACAGTCCAAAGATGAAGAAAAGTTGTGGGGCATGGAGAAACAAATGGAACAGAAGCAGCAGACCCCAGGGAGGGCTCTGATCAGGGAAAAGAATGAATGGCATGGAATGGGATATCTAACTATCTAAGTTGAATCTACAGCTCCATGGGAAACGCAGAACTTCTGAAATTCCAGTGTCTTGCTGAAATTGAGGCACGGTTTTATTTCATAAGGCTCTAATCAAAAGCAAAAGCCTTTCATTGAAACAATTAAGCAATTAGCCTTGAGAATTGCACGTTAACAAACACAGTTCATTATTCTCCCCTCATTTAGACTTCGGCCGAATTGAGGACTTTTGGCCTAAGCCATTCATAGTCACTCGGAAGGAAGTGGTTACTATGGAATTACATAGCCCTGGAAATGCTTTTCCTAGCGCAGCATGTGACAGGCATAGCTACCACTGGGGAAGATCGGTCAGCAGCCGAGAGCTGAGGAAAGCCTGTAATTCTCACTAACGACTTGGAAGCCCAGTGAAGCTTACCAAACTTCAGGAATTACTGAGAAAACATGGCCATCACAACATGACTTCTGTAGATTTATTCTGATTAGTAAAGTTTGGGTAAAATGATTTATCACCCTATCTCACAGTATGCATACTGCAAGTAATGGAAGTCTTTACAACATGAACCTTCCCTATAGCCTGGGGCTATTAAATCTTTGTTGAAAAGTGAGTAAAAGCTGCCAGGATGACTACTTTTATTTTTTGGCTGATTCCTGGCAGGGCCAACAAATACATGGAATGAAAATTAACCAACCCTGAGTCTACTGAATCTTTTGTTCACAGAGCTCTGGAAGCCTGCTCTACTTTTTTGTTATTTTTTGGAATGAAGCCAATAATAAACACCTACTATCCATCTATCAAGGAAGAAGCCACTTTTGTGCTGGAGTGGATTACAGTAGCTGTTTAACAATGAAGAAAACAAGCAGACAGGGGTCAGGCCAAATAGCAAGCATTTTCCAGGAGCATTGAGCAACCAGCCTATCTCTGTCTCTCAAATTGGCAAATGATTCAACCACACTTGTATCCCTGAAGATTCTTGCAAGAACACAGTGTTATAGATTGTCTTGTACCCACCCCCTTTCCTCTCCATCCCTGCACCCCCGCACAAAAAGAAATGTAGATGTGATCTTGTTTGGCAATAGGGGTTTTCCTTTGTTATATCAATGAGTATGGTGGGTCCTAAACCTAATCACATCTGAGTGGTGTCTTGTAAGAAGAGTATAATAGACACACAGAGAGAGATACAAATAGAGAGGGAAGATAGATGTCAACGAAGGCCAAGGAACTCCTGGGACTACTGACAAGGAAGGACCCTTTCCTACAGTCAGGACCCTGATTTGGACTTCTAGCCTCCAAAACTGTGAGACAATAAATTCCTGTTCTTTCAAGCCACCCACTTTGTGGTATTTTGTTGTGGCAGCCTTAGGAAATTAAGACACATGGCACCCAGCAATGAGGCAATAGGGTGGTAGAGTGGTTAACAGCATGGACCTCAAAGTCAGACTACCTCAATTCAAATCATGCCTCCACCTCTCATTAGCTGTCATCTCGCACAAGTGATTGGCTGATCCGTCCATATCTCTTCATCAACAAAATTGGGATAAAAATAGTACCCACTTCATAGGGATGTGGGAAACCCTGGTGGCGTAGTGGTTAAGTGTTACAGCTGCTAATCAAAAGGTCGGCAATTCAAATCCACCAGGCGCTCCTTGGGAACTCTGTGGGGCACTTCTACTCTGTCCTATAGCGTTGTTATGAGTCAGAATTGACTCGACAGCCACAGGCTTGGTTTGGTTTTCCTGGGGATGTGAGAACTTAAAAAGGTAATACACATAAGTGCTTAGGATTATGCCTTGCACACAGCAAGAAGTCAGTAAATGTCAGCTATTATTATTCTTATCAAGGGAGAAGCAGGTGTTCTAAATACTCGACTGGAATCACCAAGGCTCCAAAGCCCCAGATTCACATAGGTTGTCTGCCAGCAGATTTCAGGTGCCAATCATTTTGAAATGAGGAACTGGGTGCACTGTTGCTTCTTTCATGTGAACTTTAGGAGGCAATCAACTCTTGGGACTAACTGGTATGAAGCCAATCCTAAACTCTTTTGCAGAAGGGATAAACAGAGGCATGGCCCTCTCAGCTACAGAAGTTTATTCTGCATATAATAGATTCAGTTCTAAGAGTCCACAAATTTATGTCCCTCCCTCCAACCTTGTATCCTTCACCCTAACCTTAGCACTTCCTCCCAGTCAGACTATCTCCCCACAACACACACACACACTGTAGATGGATTACCCAATAAGCAAGGTATGCTCAGGCTTACTTACTAATCTGTAGTGCACAAATGACATGGTGAAATTGTGCACTGCAGATTAGTAAGTAAGCACAAGTAAGCCCATGCATACTTTGAGTACTGGTTAATCTGCTCCTGCCAACCCGCCCCCGCCCCCGCCACATCTACCTTGCACATTATGCTTTTTTATTTGAAGATACCTCCTGGGAATGTCTTTGCATGCTTTTACTCTCCTCATCTCCACTCCCTCCACCTTCACCTTCCCTTCCACACAGCCCCCACATGACCTTTTTTAAAAACAGCTGGTTCACATCAGTCCCTACCTGAAACCTTCCTCTGGCTTCTTGATGCACTTACAATACAATCTAACTGCCTGTGTCCCAGCCCTGCCTCCCTCTCTGATGACATCTCTTACTCTCCTCCTGGATTCTGTCTCAGTGGCCTCCTCTCTAGTCCTGGAAGTTGCCAAGTTTATTGCAGCCTCAGAGCCTTTGCATTTGCTGTTCCCTTTAAAGGAACTCTGTTTCTCAGCTCTTCCCATGGCTTGATCCTTCTCGCCATTCAAGTTTCGGCTGAAACCTTGCCTCTACAGAGGCCTTCCCTATTACCTTTCCTTAAACAGCTCCTGCTACCCTCGCCTGATGAAAATCGAAGAGTACAGCCTTCAGTATGGATTACACCTCAACATAAAAAATAAAATTAAAAAAATCCTCACAACTGGACCAATAAGTAACATCATGATAAATGGAGAAGAGACTGAAGTTGTCAAGGATTTCATTTTACTTGGATACACAATCAACACCCATGGAAGGAGTAGTCAAGAAATCAAGTGACGCATTGCATTGGGCAAATCTGCTGCCAAAGACCTCTTTAAAGTGTTAAAACGCAAAGATATCACCTTGAAGACTAAGGTGCACCTGACACAAGCCATGGTATTTTCAATTGCCTCATATGCATGTGAAAACTGGACAATGAATAAGGAAGACTGAAGAAGAACTGACGCCTTTGAATTATGGTGTTGGTGAAGAATGTTGAATACACATGGACTGCCAAAAGAATGAACAAACCTGTCTTGGAAGAAGTACAGCCAGAATGTTCCTTAGAAGCAAGGATGGTGAGAGTTTGTCTCACATACTTTGGACATGTTATCAGGAGGGATCAGTCCCTGGAGAAGTTCATCATGCTTGGTAAAGTAGAGGGTCAGTGAAAAAGAGAAAGACCCTCAACGAGATGAATTGACACAGTGGCTGCAACAATGGGTTCAAGCATAACAATGCTTGTGAGAATGGCACAGGACCAGGCAGTGTTTCGTTCTGTTGTACAAAAGGTTGCTATGAGTCGGAACCGACTCAACAGCACCTGATAACAATACTCACCCCAATCAGTCTATCATTCTCTCTCATATTTTTATTTTTCCAGCAGCTATCATTCTCCGAAACTCTCATTTCTTTATTGATTTACTTGTTTTTTGTCTTTCTACACTCACTACAATGTATGTTCCATAAGAGCAGAAATCTTGTTTGGCTTATTGTAGCTTCCGTATCTAGAACAAAACCTTGCATATAATAGACACTCAATAAATACATATTGAATGAATATATAAATCTAACCAGTTCTTAGAGATCTAGCTTAAGTCCCTCGTTATATAAAGCCTTCTCTAACGACTTACGCCTAATCTGAACTCCTAATGCACTTTATCATAAACATCTTGTCCTGCTGCACCTGTAGAAATGTAAGCCTTCTCTCCCCAGCCATCTTTTAACTCCCTCGAGGGCAGCAACCTTGACCATGTGAGATATAGCTGAAAGTGAGGCATAATCAGAAGTTCTTGCACTTAACTCAATGAAGGCTGCTGGGGCCTCTCTACATACTCTTATTTTAGGCACTATTCTAGCAACTATGATTTTCAAGCTTCTCAATTCACAACAGTGGGTTATAGTGGAACAATTACAGGGGAGTAATAAGGCTGTGGGGCCATACATGGTGCAAACAGTTAAGCACTTGACTACTAACCAAAAGCTTTGTGGTTCAAACCCATCCAGAGGCACCTTGGAAGAAAGGCCTGGCAATCTGCTCCAAAAAGGGCACAGCCTTGATAACGCTATGGAGTTCAGTTCTACTCTGCAACACATGGGATCACCATAAGTTGGAATCAATTCAATGGCAATTGATTTGGTTTTGGTTTTAATAGGGCTATTAGAGGCAGACTCTGACAGAAAGAAGTGATGGCTGAGAATGAGAGGTAAGGAGGACAGCTATAAAAAGAAAAAGAAGGTACAAGAAGTCAAAAGTATGTAGGGAGGGGAAACTGAAGTTCAGAGAGCTTAGAACCTGACCAACGTACCCAGTTAGTAAACAGAGGAGCCTTACTTCCAGGCTGTATAATTCCAGGCTCTGTAATTCCAAAGTCCATCGACTAATCCATTCCACTATGATATCTTGCAAGTCTGGCTTCTATTGTTCCTGTCATTTTTTAGGTAGATGTTTTGCAAATCACTTAACCTTTCTGAGCCTCAGTTTTCTCATCTACAAAATGGGATTAAGTACATCCACCCTACGTCCACCCTGTCTTAGTTATCTAGTGCTACTATAATAGAAATACAAGTGGGTAGCTTTAACAAACAGAAATTTATTCTCTCCAAGTCTAGGAGGTTAGAAGTCCAAATTCAGATGTCAGCTCCAGGGGAAGGCTTTCTCTCTGTTGGTTCTGGGGGAACGTTCTTGTCATCAACTTTCCCCTGGGTCTAGGAGCTTCTCAGCACAGGGACCACAGGTCCAAATGACACGCTCTGCTCCTGGTTCTTCTTTCTTAGTGGTACGAGGTCCTTCTCCTCTCTGCTCACTTTACTCTTTTATATCTCAAAAGCGACTGACTCAAGATAAAACCTAATCCTTTAGACTGAGTCCTGCCTCATTAACGTAACTGCTTCTAATCCTGCCTCAATTAACGTCATGTTTTTGTTGTTAGGTGCCGTCGAGTTGCTTCTGACTCATAGCGACGCTGTGTACAACAGAACGATACACTGCCCCGTCCTGCACCATCCTCACAATCGTTGTTATGCTTGAGCCCATTGTTTCAGCCACTGTGTCAATCCATATTGTTGAGGGTCTTCCTCTTTTTCACTGACCCTCTACTTTACCAAGCATGATGTCCTAGAGGTTAGGATTTACAACACGTAGGTAATTGTACCAGATCACAAAATGGAGGACAACCGTACAATACTGGGATTCAGGACCTAGTCAAGTTGATATACATTTTGGGGGGACACAGTGCAATCCATAACACACCCTACCTATCTCATAAAGTTGTGTGAAGCTCACATGATGCCTTCATAACACTGGGCAAACTATTACATGACATAGGAAGGTTAAGTCCTATATACCTCATTACACAGGTGATTTCTGTGTGAACTCCCACATAGCAAAGACCAAGCCATGTTCTTCTCAAACCCAAGAAACCCATTAAAACAAGGTCAGACAGCCTTTACAGCACCAGTTCATGTCTGATCATTTCATTTTTACTCCGTCAGATTCTTCAGTATGGATTGAAAAAATGTTCTTCAAGTACGAGCTTCTTTAGAAAAAGATATTTTGTGGAAATTCTCTTTAGAAACTCAAAATAAAATACTGATCTTTTAAATGAACTAGACCATTTGTATTCCCATGTGCTACTGATGAATTTTTCTACTTTAGTATTTCAAACATTCTCCCAAAGGCTTTTCTCATTTTGATTTATATCTATCTGGTATGTTGAACTTAGTTATAAACTTGAAGTTAGTCAGGCAGCTCTGGGTCATTTAGTTTTGTATCCTGTTATCAATAATATATAACACAAGCCTCTTCAGAAGAAAAGCCACAAAATATTCTCAGAAACTACTTTGGTCAATATTTTTGGCTATCTCTCAGGCAGGAAGGCAGTATGACAGACCGCTCAGTCTTGTTCTTCAGGCAAATAAGCAGCCATGGAAGAAGTGCTTGGTGAAATGGTTGAAGGGGCTTCAAAAAGCCAAGAACTCTTCATCCATGAAGAGTCTCCTATAACACATGTGGTATAGCTTGGCTGCAGCTGCAGAAACCAAAGTTTAAATCCTAGCTCTGCCCCTTTATCAGTTCTGTGAGTCTGAGAAGGCTTAAACTCTGAGTCTTGGTTTTCTCAGCTCTAAAATGGGAGTAGCAATACCCTATAGGGTTGCTACGAGGATTAGAAAGCATTGATCAATTAGTTATTGTTGTTGTTAGGTGCCATCAAGTTGATTTTCACTCAGAACAACCTCACGTGACAGAGTAGAACCGCCCCATATGGTTTTCTAGGCTGTAATCTTTACTGGAGCAGATCACCAGATCTTTTTCCTGCAGAGCTGCTGGGTGGGTTTGAACTGCCAACCTTTCAGTTAGCAGGCAAACACTTAACCATTGTGCCACCAGGGCTCCTGTGGTAGGTGCTCAATTAAATGTTAGGAAAAAAAAAAGTGAGGGAGGCGATACTATGGATGACTGTGTAAAGGTTATCAGTTATTTCGTTAATGCAGCAATAAAAGAAGTCCCCCTAGAGTAATTTCTAACTAGGACACTACCCATAAATGATGTGGTTATATATGACACTAGACAAGTTCTTAACAATTGAGCTAATTTATGAAAAAACACTTTGTAAACCACTAGTTCATGCGGGAGGATGCAATGAGATTGGTGTTGGGCGAAAGAACACTGAGGTGGTGTGGGAGGTGATGGAGTCCCGGAGTGCTGCAAACAGTCACCATGCTCAGCTGCTAACTGAAAGGTTAGAGATGCAAGTCTACGCAGAGGTGCCTTGGAAGAAAGGCCTGGTGATCTACTTCCAAAATATTAGACATTAGAAACCCTATGGAGTACATTTCTACCCTGACACACATGGGGTTGCCATGAGTTGAAATCAACTTGATGGCAAGTGGTCTGGTTTGTGGGATGTGATGAAAGGGACAGACAGGAGTATGCAATCAGCACAGAGATGATAAAAAGAGTTAACTAGACAGCAAAGGGAAGAAAATCCACAATAAATGTCAAAGGTTGTCTCGGGGAACATCTAGTTCAATTAGCATAGCACACTTTATAAAGAAAATGTTCTACATTCTACCTTGGTGAGTAGCTGTCGTGGATTGAATTATGTCCCCCCAAAAATGCGTATATCAGTTTGGCTGGGCCATGATTCCTGGTATTGTGTGATTTTTCTATATGTTGTAAATCCTGCCTCTGTGATGTTAATGAAAGAGGATGGGTGGCAGTTGTATTAGTAAGGCTGGACCTGATCTACAAGACTGGATTGTGTCCTGAGGCAATCTCTTGAGATATAAAAGACAGAAGTGAGCAGTGAGACAGGGGGACCTCATGCCATCAAGAAAGCAGTGCCAGGAGCAGAGTGTGTCCTTTGGACCAGGGTCCCCGCGCAGAGAAGCTCCTAGTCCAGGGGAACACGGAAGAGAAGAAGGCCGGCAGAGAGAAAAAGCCTTTCCCAGGAGTTGACGCCCTGAATTTGGACTTTTAGCCTACTTTAACTGTGAGGAAATAAACTTCTCTTCGTTAAAACCATCCACTTGTGGTATTTCTGTTATAGTAGCACTAGATGACTAAGACAGTAGCGTCTGGGGTTTTAAAAGCCTGTGAGCAGCCATCTAAGATACTTCACTGGTCTCACCCCTTCAGGAGCAAGGGAGAAGGAAGAAAACAAGATACAAGGAAAGATTACTCCAAAGGACTAATGGACCACAACTACCACGGCCTCCACCAAACTGAGTCCAGTACACCTAGATGGTGCCTGGCTACCACTACTGACTGCTCTGACCGGGATCACAACAGAGACTCCTGGACGGAGCTGGATAAAAATGTAGAACAAAATTCTAACTCACAAAAAAAGATCAGACTTACTGGCCTGAAAGAGACTGAGAAACCCTGAGAGTATGGCCCCTGGACACCCTTCTAGCTCAGTAATGAAGTCATTCCCAAGGTTCACCCTTCCACCAAAGATTAGACAGCCCCATAAAATAAAATGAGACTAATGGGACACAACAGTCCAGGGACAAGGACTAGAAGGCAGGAGGGGACAGGTAAGCTGGTAATAGGGAACCCAAGGTTGAGAAGTGACAGTGTTGACATGTTGTGGGGTTGTTAACCATTGTCATAAAACAATATGTGTACTAACTGTTTAATGAGAAACTTTTGTTCTGTAAACCTTCATCTAAAGTACAATTAAAAAAAAAAAGTCAAGGTTGGCCATTCAAGGGGTAAAGGAGAGGAGCATGGGGAAAGAAATTCACAAAATCTTAGTAACACAGGGTGGACTCAAACATACCAATGATCATGAAGATGGCACAGGGCCAGGCAATGTTTCATTCTATTATACGTAAGGTTGCCATGAGTTGGAGCCAATGAGATGACAATCAACAATGACACTAGGAAACAGCTACGTAGTAACTACAATCAAGCTTATAAGAACTCGATTGACTTTGAGGAGGGAATAGAGCACCGGCTACTGGTGGTACTGCAATAGACTGGATGTCTGACAAAATGGAAGACTGATGTAGGCTGTTTAGTCAAAAATTATTTATAAACATGGCAAATAGGAAGTTGGGAAGAAAGCTAGGTTTGTTGTTCTTATAACTGAAAACCAAACAACATGGCATCTGATTCAACAAATAAAGGAAGATGCTTATTCTCACAACACTCATGGCTTGCTCCCTTGCACTGTCTGAGCATGATGGAGTCAACAGCAAGATGACTTCAGAGAGGCAATGAGTGCACGCGTGGCCTGCTGACTGAAGCGCTGTATCTGCAGGTTGCACCAAAGCATGGCGCCCATAACCTCCATCAGCCCCATGAATCACCTTGAATGTACATGCAATCTAAACAAAAAATTGTGTGGGCTCTGCAAATGTGGCTTCAAGGCAAGTTCCTGGAGTCCCTTCCAAACAGACTGCTCCTCTAAACCCATCCTATATAGAAATTCTGGAGCTGTTGCTGGTATTCCTCAGAAAGAAGGGTTTGTAAGGAGGGAGAAAGAAGGTGGCAGAGTCAGGTTCTACAGGTCACTCGATGAGGATGGCCTCACAAACCGTGTACCCACCTGATGTGGCTAGGCTCTCCCCAAGAATTCTTAGAAGGAGAATATGTGTAAAAATCTATTATTTTTACCAAAAAAGTGCTTAATGAGTGGAAGCCGGGCATAGATAAGGACAACCTGGGAAACATCACTTTCATAAGCCTTCTCACACCAACCAGCTCTCATCTATCCCAATCCTCCCAATCTTTCCTGAGGCACACACACTAACATTGCCCAATGCTTTCTCCTGTTCTGTGCTAGTCAAGAACAGGTGGATGTCAATCACCCCTCCCTGTCCCAAGTATAAGGACCTTACGCATAAGAACATGATGATGCGGGTGAGGGAAAAAGTCTAGGGAGTCTGTCCCACAGTCTTACTATACAGCATTACATATATGTGCATAAGGTGTCAGTCTTGGGGGTGAAGCTCTATATGAATGAGGTCGTATTTATTTATTGAGTTATTCTGTCTAATGCCTGATGCACTAACAATGAGTACTTACAATGTTTCTTAATGAGAAAGTATGTCCTTGTACCTTGGAATAAGATGTGGGAATAAGCTTAACTCTATTAGGGCTTAATTATTACTTCATTATTTGGGTTACAAAGGTCTTGTTCTTTCCTTTCTTAATTCACAAACCAACAAAAGAAACGACTAAATTCAACAACCCGGGAAACCCTGGGCCAGGAAGTACCACGGTTATGTTCGTGAAGAAAAGCAATTTGTGTTTTGGACAGAATGCATTTCTCTCCCATTATAACCACAGCCTGTTAAAAGCCTGTCAGGAAATAAATAAAACACTTTTTGTTCAGTTTCCCACATTTCTGTACTCAATTGAAGGGATTCCAATCTTCTCAGAAATGCAATCTAAGGTGAATCTAAGGGACAAGCAGGCTGGGGAGTGGAGGAGTGGGGGGGAACATTGGCCCCTAAATACTTGCTTCATGAAACACTGCCTCCACCACCTCTCGTGAACTCATGTGGTATTGAAGTCAGATTCAACCAAGAGGTTCATATACCTGTCAAATCCCACTATTTTTGCCAAAGAGAAACTTTCATCATATAAAGGAAAAGGAGGGAGTGAAAAGTAAAGAATGCAATGGTTTACGTGGAGTACCTGTGGACATGGCGATCATTCTTACTTCTAGTTCTAAAGGAACAAGATAGATGAATGAGCACTTTAATATATATGCTTTTTATAACACTGTATTTTATTTTAGGCTAACCCTACTATATGTTTTCCTTCATGTAAGCAATCCATCTCACACCATTTAGAAGCACTACCAAAATAGAAAGCGTTCTGAAGCATACTATGGATTTTGGCAGCAAATATCAAGGGGAAAGGTAGACTGGATTTTATAGGAAAACAACCAGGGGTACTATTGAAAAATCTGATGGACAGGCAGTATTTTGACTAAGAGCTTCTGACTGGTGGATAATACATAAATACAAAAAGATCCTAAGTGCTAGGAGTTCAAAGGCGATGCTGTCTTGTTCACCATGTAACCCCTGTGCCCAGTACGGTGCCAGACACACATGAGGTATTGAAAAGATGTATTCAATAAAAGTCTGACCAACTGGCTGAATAAATAAGTGGATGACCAAGGTACTACGGGAATTAGTACATAGAGCCTAGCTTCTATCTTTCAAGGTGAAAAAGAGTTTGGTGGTTCAGAAGACCTGAAGACAAGGAAAACTAAAATCATTCTCTTATGCAGATGTGTAAGTTAAATGGTTGGTATACAAAAGTTCCTGCAGCTCACCCTTACCCCAGTTCCTTGATCCCTGACTCTAGATTCTTTCTGGCTCTAGAGTTGAGACCCTCACTGTGGCACGTGCCACTGCTTACAAATGGCTGAAGGGAGGCTTGGGGAGAAGGGGTCTCTGCTCCTCTTATTTTTGTTTAGGTAGGAGGTGCAACGTAGAGCAGGGATGGTGTATTTCTGACATCCCAACCTGGAAATGACTGAAACAATGCTTTATAACAAAACCTACCATCCCTAACTATAATTTTTTGCTTCAGTAGGCTTTCCTGGGCTAGCCAGGGGATCAAAGCATACATTATAAGAGCATGTGTTGCAAAAGAGATTAGCAAATAAATTTTAAATAGAATCCGTTCATAATCCTGACTGAGATGCCTTTCATTGTGAAGCCTTGAGACAGAGTGCTGTACTTTGCAACAGGGCCTGTGTTGCAGACCCTGAGTCTTAAGTGGAAGATATGGAGTGTACCTGAATGTCAGCTGCTGTCACTCAGTAATTATTGATCAGCTACCGTCTGTAAAGGAAATACTCCCAGAGCCTGGCACAATCTAGCCCAGGGTCTTTTACACAGTAGGCACACCATAAACATTTGCTGAATGGCTAACTGAAATCAAATTAGAAGATTCATCATCTATTGTTGGATGATACTGTTGCTCACAAAAGAGTTAGTGACCAGGCAACTTTAAAATTATATGTGCTCCTTGGACCACAGAAAGGAGAAAGACTTAACGGGAGGGATGGACTGTGTCTTATTTACTGTGTATCCTCAAAGCCTAAAACGAATACTGGATAAACGACCAGATAACTCACTGTTTCAGTTTAACTAGGGTTGAAACAAGACAGGTCTAAAGAAACAGAGACAGAAAATGTTTGTTTTCCTTTGCAATAATTTGTGTGTCAGAAGCCGGATGCTTGCTCTTCTGCCTGCAGCTAAAATGATAAAATTCTACGCGTTTCTAGGAGTAAAAATATTTTAAGCTCCTGTCATGACCTTTGTAAAACAGCTGCTATACTTGTAGTTTAGCAAACAATTGACTTGTGGTATTCTTACAAGTCTCTGCAATAGTGAAACTGCATTAGACATACAAACTCTTTCTGAGAAGATAACATTATAGGTGAAATAAGGAGATTAAGAGTGATGTAATTAACAAAATGAATGTCTTATCTGCTATGCTTCTGTTGCTACTGATGTGGTTGTTTATGCCAAACTAATACACTCTTTGGACTGATAGAAATATATGAATACATTCCACAGTGTTCCTGAATACTGTACTTTCAAAATCACCTTGCCCAGAATGTTCCTCTCTCTTAGTCCTACAAACATGTAAGGCCTGTACTATGGAAACCAACTCAGTGAGGAAGCCCATTTGTGGCAGGCATAGGGAATGATAAACTATCATTAGTTATCATTAGGAATGATAAACTATTTTGGTTCCTATTTCAGAGATGTGGATATTAAACTTCAACCTAAGAGGATATGAGGTCACCAAAGCCACATTCTCAAAGCCAGAAAGCCATCATAAGTACTTTAAATGAGTTTTATTGCTTTGTTCCTAGTGCAGGTAAATTTACATTTGGTTTGCTAATAGGATTCTTTCAGAGTACTGCGTCTGAATTGGCATTTTAGAGATCCCATCAGAAACCACCCAGGCCATTAGATTACTCTCTTTTGGATTTGACTTAGAACACCTACAGAGGTCAGCCTAGATGGGCCTGTGCTTGAATTATCTGTCCAGTAGTAGAAATGCATTTGCATGACTCCTTTCCAATTTCTAGCCCACTCCCACTTGTAACCAAGTTAGTATAGCTTAGGCTCTGTGTCAAAATCCTAGCTCACCTGACCACATAAACTGAGATAGAGGGAAGGGTTGTTACTGAAGATGAGGGGAAAAAGATATAGGCAAAAACAACAAATGTCTGCTACATATATTCCCTTCATTTTTGTTCTAATTCAACACACTGTGCCCAGCATATAGTGGATGTTCAATAAGCTCTTGCATATTGAAGTACCTACACCTGACCAAAGTAGGAATTTACTGTAAGACACAGAGGACCGTTCTATGAATAAATAAACACTAGTTTTTAAGAGGGTGTCCCTGGATGGTGCAAAAGGTTAACACGTACTTAACTGATAACCAAACGAATGGTGGTTTGAGTCGACCCAGAGGCGCCTCTGGAGATCTACTTCCGAAAAATCAGCCATTGTAAACCCTATGGAGCACAGTTCTACTCTGACACACATGGACTTGTCATGACTGAGAACTGATTCAATGGCAACTGGTTTTTAGTTTTCAAGAACTCTTATCTTTAATCTTTTTACACGCAGTCAGTCACTTTTAGGGTACGACAAAAGTAGGGATAACTACTTAAAATCTGAGTTTGATTTTATGAGGAGAAATTTTATTTCTGTGAGCCTGGTCACTTCCTACTACATAACTTCTCACATGTTTTTTAATCCATCCACCATTTGGCTTCTACCCACTTATATAGTTTGCTCCCCTCCTCCCTAAACCCTTTGAAACATACCAATGTAGTTTCCAAACTTTTCCATCTCGACCTGAGCTCTTGTCCCCGCCAGGAACAGCCTTCCTACTATATGTGTGCATCTAAGGTTTAAAGGTCAAGTACAAACCCTCTTTGATGAAGCCTTTGCTACACCTTCTCATTTTTAATTAATCTTTCCCTCTCCTATACGCCTACAGTATATTACTTACACCTTGATTTACCAATTATGAGTAAGTTCCCTGGACTAACATAAATTTCTATGTGTCAGCCTTTGCCTACTAAGCACGTGACTCATACACAAAACTTGAATCACAGAAGCTGCTTGAAGAATATTTTTTTCAAATGATATTAAATGACACCAAAATAAAATAGTGAGGAAAAAGATGAAGTTCTATAAGAGAAGTCTATCCCAACTTAAAAATCTACTGAAAGATAATTTAGGGAATTTGGGCTAAACAGGAGTATCCAGACATCCATTTATATTGGCTTAATGTAGCAGGCTGGTGTTCCATGGGCTTGCTGTTAGTACAAGACTGATTTCCTGTATTTAAGCATCCTTTTATGACAAATGGTACTTGATATAGAAGAAGACAGCAGCCTCACAATATGAATAGCCTCAATTAGGCCTCAGTTATATGTGTCATATCTCTGTTATTGAGATCTGAAGGGAAGGAGTGCAGTTATGTGGAAAGAAAAAGAGAGAGGGAGAAAGAGCACCAAAACTCATTCAAGAAGAAAAGCTTACTCAAGTAAAGTAAATACAATACAGCCACTTTGCTGAGCAGGTGAGTAAGTTTAGGCTCAAGTAAGCAGAATGATTAAATTAGTAGGAGAAAGTTTTACTTAGAGTGTGTTCACCTGTGCGGTAAAAGGCAGAACTTGCTATCTATGTATTAGAATGTGCCATATTTCTTTATACCAGAATCAACTCACTCAATGAGTATATCTTGAGTGTCTACAAGTGCTAGTCACTTTGAAAAACTTTCAATAGTAAGAAGAAGTGCCTTAGCAAATGAATGTTTAGTAGAGACTGCTCCTGTAAAGATACCAGTATCTGCTCTCCTCTATTTCACACTAACGGAAAATTGCGGCCACCCAGCTAGAAACTATATACATTACTCAACCACCTTTACAGCTGGGTATGGCTAATTCAGGCCAATGGAGTGCAACTTCCAGGTAAAGTCCTATGTCCTGGAGTTCTCTTTCTCTTTACCATGAGCTGCAACATACATGTGCCTGACTCAGCTTCAACCATGAAATGAAGGCAATACCCTAGAAGATGGTGGCGCAACAAGATGCAAAAATCTTGATCTCTGACGGACCATATGGAACAGAGCTACCCCATCAACCTAGACTGTCATCTCAGACTCACTACATGACAGACAAATAAGCTTTCCTGTCTTTCTTTACACCACTGTGTTTTGGAGTTCTCTTTGTTGCTACTGCCTAATTTTTATCCCAATTAGTGTAATTCCTCATTAGTTCCCTAACATAAATAATTTCCAAAACTACTGGAGAGTGGCTGAATTTCACCCTTCCATGAAGATACAGAATGAGGGTCAGGTTGTAATGATCACATTGTGAGGCAAATGTGCCACATACTATTTGCTCTCTTCTGTGGATCTTTGCTCTTCTGTGGACCAACCCATCTGGCTAATATCTAAAAGAAGAATGGCTGATTTGTTTTCATCCCATCTGATAGGTACCAGTGACTTGCTGAATGGTCTGGAACAAGTCTCTTAGCCTTTTTCATCGACTACAGAATAAATACCTATTTTCCTCTGTGGAGTATTTTGTTAATTAATGTCAGTAGAGCAGAGAGTGTTCCGGAGCAGGACTATTATTGTAAGCCTCCTCTACTCCAACTGCAAGAGAAACGTTGGAACTAATTACTCAGGAAGTAAAATCAGTAGTAAGTTGTCAAGAGGGTCAGCCTGTAATTAATCAATGAGGTCACTGCCAATAACAATAGTACAGTCTGTTACATGTATAGCTGGATTTAATGGATGTTACCACATTAGAAAGTTACTGGAAAAAGAAAACATTTCATCTCTTCCCTGGATCAGCATCTCATTGCAAAAAGCAAATGAGACAATCTGTGAGTCATACTAAAATGACATTAAAAAGGTATAGCAACAGAAACCATCATTAGGAACACTGTTGTTCTAATGGTGGAAAAAGGACAGCATTGTTGAAACTATGCATGATCTCCGAGCCTAGAGCATAATCCTACTGGGAAAGGTCAGAACTTGGATCCTTAGGCCCATATGGACATCCTCAGAGTGGGAGCCCAACGACCTAAAGACCTGGAAGGGTTAACTTGGAGACCCAGAGGACTGGTGAGGGATTGCACAACAGACTTTTAGTAAATCGTGGGGGTGGGGCGGGGGGGTTATTAGTCAGTGCTGATGGCCAACCTCACTCCAATTCCAGTGTTTAGGAAGAATGAACAAATTTGTTCCTTGTTGAGATTTGGCTCTAAGTACTACGGCCACAAAAGGATTGAAAATATAATGGGGCAAATTTTGCCTCCTATTGAAGGCCTATCCCTAAAAAATAAAGAAAGGTAAGTGGTGAGCTAAAAGGGTGTCCGGGGGCCATGCTCTCGGGGTTTCTCCAGTCTCTGTCAGACTAGTAAGTCTAGTATTTTTTAGTGAGTTAGAATTTTGTTCTACATTTTTCTCCAGCTCTGTCTGGGACCCTCTATTGTGATCCCTGTCAGGAGTCAGTGTTGGTAGCCAGGCACCATCTAGTTGTTCTGGACTCAGTCTGGTGGAGGCTGTGGTAGTTGTGGTCTATTAGTCCTTTGGACTAATCTTTCCCTTGTGTCTTTGGTTTTCCTCATTCTCCCTTGCTCCAGATGAGGTGAGACCCGTGGAGTATCTTAGATGGCCACTCACAAGCTTTTAAGACCCCAGCCACTACTCACCAAAGTAGGATGTAGAACATTTCTTTATAAACTGTTACGCCAGTTGAGCTAGATGTCTCCTGAGACCATGGTCCCCACAGTCCAGTAATTTGGTCCCTCAGGGAGTTTGGATGTGTCTATGAAGCTTCTATGACCTTGCCTTTGTCAAGCTGTGCTGACTTCCCCAGTATTGCATACTGTCTTACCCTTCACCAAAGTTACTATTTATCTATTGTCTAGTGTTTTTCCCTCCGCAGCCCTCCCCTCCCTAGTAGCTATCAAGGATTGTTTCTTTCTGTGTGATCGCAACACTTTCTAATAACAGTAGAAAATTAAAAACAGCCCCACTCTGTCTACTGGATACAACAGAAGAGGTGGTGCATGGAATTCGCTGTAATGAAATTATACCGATGATCAATTTAATATGATTAAATACCCTCACTTTCTACAGATCAAGCCCCCTATCTTGAGGATCCTAAACAGAGTTTACTGAATTCATTTTAATTTAAGATGATTATAAAAGTGGGCTTAATTTAACATAAATTTTAAAAATCCTTAGAAAAATATCATATTGATATTTGTCAATACATATAAAAAAGAAGGTAAAGAGAAGAAAATTAGCTGTAAGAAGATCCCCACAGCTACTATTCCAGGCAAATGTATACTATTAGGATATCTGAGTGGCTTCATACAGTTCATCGATGCCCTGCCTCTCATATTTGAAATTATTCCAAGGCAATGAAAGCACCTTTCCCTTAATTACCTGGAATCTATGTTCTGAAAAACTCTCCAGTTAATACCATTCAGAAACATGATTTTACAAAAGCCATTCAGGTAAAGAGCTTGCTGAAATGCAGCCCATTTCTTAAAAGCATGGTACTTCAGTGAATCAAAGTATGCTCCCAAAAGAAAGTGTATAAAAATATTGCCATTATTCAGACTCATTATTTGCAATTAACAGAGACTCATTTTAATCCATGATTAGTAGAGTTTAATAATCCTTGATTCTGGGGATTTGGTTAATTCCAGAAATTTAAATTTACTGACAAAAAGAATTAGAAAGTAACAACTATTATCCTGGCAGTTATTATTCTTTTCCTTTGCTATTTCTTTCCATTTTTATTTTGAAATAATTTCAAACTTACAGCGAAGTTACAAGAATACTACAAGGAACTCCTATATACCTTCACTCAGAGACCCCATTCAAATTTGACTACTTATCCTAATGATGTCCTTTACTGTAAAAGGATCTACTCCAGGATTATGTGTGGCATTTAGTAGTCATATCTCTGGTCTTCTTCAATCAGGAAGACATTCTTCAGTCCTTCCTTGACCTTCCTGACCTCAACATTTTTGAGGGCTACAGCCTGGGCTCTAGGTATGCCCACTGCTACAGGGTGTCATAAACTTTCTCACTAGGCAGAGTTAAGAAATATGTTTGTATATAAATACATACACACCTACACATACACACGTCCTTATTTCTATCTTTATTTCTATACTAACTATAGCCTGAAAACATGAGTTCACATCAACATCTCCAACTCCAGCCCAGCATCACAGGAATCATCCTAGGCTTCCCCCTTTTCCTATTTGCAACATCCTTCTCTGACAGTAAGAAACCTGGTTTCCATTATATACTTACTTGCTTGTTCAATACCCCAATATGTCATTTATCTCCTGACACCACCAGCCATGGCTCTTCTCAACACCCTCCTTCCTCCAGCTTGACCTCCATGGGCCACCCTGCTTAGGAACCTTCTTTGAGTAGGTCTGACCCTGACCAGCCACCCCTCTTCACTTGAGCTTGCTTTTTTTTGACTGAAATAGAAGTAAGGAAGGAAGGGAAGGAGGAAGGAGGGAAGGAAGGAAGGCTGTTATTAATATTATTTTTTGTAGCAATAGGTACGGTGTATTTAATGCAAAAAGAAAAAGAAAAAAGACGAGCTAGCAGGGAATAATAGCTATAAGAGTATAGTCTCTGGAATCAAACTGTCTAGGTTCGAATCTTGAATCTGCCTAGCTGTGAACATTTGGGCAATTTACTTCTCTGTGCCTGTTTCTCCCATCTTTAAAACAGGAATCTTACAGGATGGCTGTAAGGATTAATGTGTTTGTATATGTAAAGCATTTAGTATAGTGTCTCCTACATTGTAAGAACAATTTAACGATAACTATTTTAATACTTATTTATAGAAGTTTATAATTTCACTCTTTAACGTAATACTATAAAATATGTCACTGATGAGACAATTAATTTAAGACATGAATGAATCCAACCAAGACTTTGTTAACTAAGAAGTCCTGGCAAGAATGCTGATGAAAGACAGTGGTTAAAAGCTATGGCTGCTAACCAAAAGGTCGGCAGTTTGAATCCACCAGCTGCTCATTGGAAACCCTAGTCTGCCCTATAGGGTGGCTATAAGTTGGAATCAACTTGATGGCAAGCAGTTTGGTTTAGGTTGTTTAATATTTGAAACAGTGAAAATGAAACTTATTATCATATCCAGCCCTTAACCCCTCATTTTTATAGAATATCCATATCATAAGGACAGAATCTGGGCTGTATATCATGAATTTGCAAATATTAATTACTCTCCCAGTAACTTCATTTTCAATGACTGCTATTATCATTTCTGTCTTTTTTTCTTCCCACAGGATGTTAGATAAGGTGTTTGTTCAGCAGTTAGCATTCCTAAAATGAAAGCCTCTACATAAATACAAAGGGTATCACTTTAAATTACAAATCTCTAGCTCAAATAATCTAAGTGAATTCCACAGGCTATTCAAAACATAGCTCAACGCAAAACACTGGCCTCCAGCTGAGATAATGACTTAATTTCCCAATCAGACTTTTTTGTTTGTTTGTTTCCTGGCACTTTTTCAATCTATGGAAAACGTTCCTCAGCATGTTTAGAAAATGAAGTGGTCCCTAAAGAAAGATCCTACTTTAAAAATAGTTACCACACACACCTTTGTGAGGATCATAGACTTTCAAAGAATTAAAATATATACATTGCCCACTCTTTTGTAAAACTTTCCTGGCTACTATCACCACTGTGTCAGCAGCCTGGGGAGTAGCCATTTCAACCTCTATTTTATACTCCCAGACATAACTCCTTCATAAATAGATCGCACTAACATGGCCACAAAGTGAAACGTTAACTCAGTGTCTGCTGTCACCTTTGACTGTACAAACCGGTTCAGAGGCATTTGGACAATAAGATGGAAAGGCAAAAAAAGGTCCCCAACTATGCTTCTTAGCTTTTCAGGAACATGCTTAACTAAATGTCAAGTGGCAAAAAATAAAATAAAAAAAACTTCCTGTACCACAAAAACCACTTCTAAAACTACACAAATCATAGTTAAATCAAATTTTAAAAATAATTGAAAATGCAAACATTGGATCTTTGCAGAATCCAAGGACCACTGCTATGATCATTAATGTTGTTGTCAATGTAAAGTCTGTGATATGGAAGGTGGTTGATAAAGCTACAGGCAAGCGGCCAATGGGGTGAAAGGTACACCTGATTAAAATCATCACATATAATAAATAAAATAATAATAATAGTAGCTATTACTTATGAAGCTTCAAAACTAGCCAAGTCACATTATTTCTTTTAATCTTCTCAGTAACCCAAAAAGGCAGTTTTTATTTTATAACCAATATTTTTTAGACAAGGAAACAAAGGATCAGCAAGTTTACGGAACCTGCCCAATGTCACCCAGATAGCAAGGGGCATAGCCAGAATTTAAAACCCATTCTATCTAAGGGCAATTCTTGTCTTGCCGCAAGAATTTGCACATTTCTTTGCTTGGTACCAATGAGAACTTTAATCTGTGAATGCTAGATGCCTTTGTAATTAGGTATTAGTTATGTTGTGTAAAATTACTACATTTAGCAAATTAAAACACAGGATGCTCAGTTAAATTTGAATTTCAGATGAATAATGAATAAATTTTCAGGATAATAATTTTATAAGAGGATGCAATATTTGCACCCTGTATTTTATCTGGCAAGCTTAGGTTTGTAGATTAAATAATTCATGTAGAGCATTTATTATCATACCTGGCATACGTCAATATATGTATATGTATGTATGTGTGTATATAGATATATATATACACACAACTATATTCACATTTTCTGAGGAATGTGCAATGGTGAGTAAGAAGTGATCTTCCCTTTGGTAATCTTATAAGCTAGCTGGTTAAATGAGATGCCCATTCCTGGAGCAATCAGAGGATGACAATTCACTCACAACCAAAATTTTAAGTGCTATGTGTAGCTGAGGATGGGGAAAAAGTCAGGAAGCCTGGATTGTGGATAATTCATCACAGTGAGAGTAGACCTTGAAATGGGTCCTAAAGGAATTGTCATGAAAACATCAGAGTAAGAAGGAGGGAATTTTAGATGAGGGACCAGCCTAAGCAAAAGCCCCGAGGGAAAATGAGCTTGTTGTCCTCAAGAGTCACCAAGAACAGCCTTGGCTGTGAGGAGGGAACTCTTTTGACAGGACACGTGAAGAAGCTTGGCTAGATAGGGCAAGGCCAGGTTATAGAGGAGTTTAGATGCTAGTGTAAGAAACAGACTTGCTAGGCATATACAGGCCATAAGGAGAATAACAAAATTCGGTGCCCCTATTAGGATCTGGGCCAGACTTGTGTTTAGGCTATAACAAATGCAGAGAAAGTAGAACCAAGGGCCAGTTCCTGGGAAGAACTGAAACAGAAGACAAAAGCTAGAACTCTCCAGCTAACAATGACTTATTAGACTTAGCCAGAGAAGTCAAACCAGCATGAGAAAACAAAGCAGAAACTAAGAACCCCAAAGCAAATATGAAGATATGGAATGGGATAAAGAAGGCAATGGTTAGAAAAGTTCCCTGAACTGCTAAGTTACGGCTCCGAGGTTTTAATAGGGATCCCAAAGCTTGGCAGGAGATGGTGAGACTGGCAAGGGGGCCATGAGGTAGCTGGGGCAGGAATTCAGCCCTAAATCACCAAGACAAATCCAGACCAGGATGGCAAAAGTAGGACTGGCCAGAAGGCATTCGGTTCGAAGGCACAAAGAGCAGGACTCTAGACACAGTGGGTAAAGAGGACAGAGGAGGCAGAAGTCAATTCAGTACAACAGGTATTTAGTAAGCACCCAATATGTGCAAGATAACTTTCTAAGCTTTTCAGAGAAGACAGCAATGGCTTCAAAATGCTCCTGGTCAAAAGGAGAAACACTGAAGATAAGATAAAGAACTATAACATAAGACAGATTTTGGTTAAGTGCCAGACGAGAGTGTGACCAAGGCAAGAAACTGTCTTCCCAAATTAGGGGTGACATTTTTGAGTTGGACCCTAAATAATGGGTAGGATTTTGACAGGTATATGGGGATGAGCATTTAGAACATGGGTGATGTAAAGAACCATGGGAGTGTCAGTGGATGAAATGGAGCACTCAGTATTGCAGTGAGTTCCACACATATTGAGGCATCTAAGTAAGCACGCTCTGGAACTGGCTAGAAAAATAAAACTGGAGTTAAGGGAAAAAAGTAAGAACTTGGATAAGAGATATGAGTCATTATTCAGCCTGACCTATTCTTTTGCTTAGAAGAAACACAAACCTTGTCTATCTCTATATACAATGTTTTTCTATGCTAACTTAACAAAGCAAATAACAAAAACAAGATTACAATCAGGTTTTGTTACATGCCTTAAGCAATTCAAGCAGCTATTGTGCATAGAATGTACCCTGAATAACCATATTCATGTAATACTCTAGTCCAGGCCAAATATTTGTTTACCCTAACTACCAGTGTGTTTAAAGCATATTAACTATTTTGAAATATTCAGAGATGATAAAATTACTGTTTTTTAATAAATTTCTGATAATTTTTTAAAGATGGTATTCAGTACTCTGCCATGTGGGGTACAAGTTCCATAATGTGATACCTATAACCTGCAATATGTTTTTATAACAGAGGTTGATTATGGGAAGATTCTTCTGATGCAATTGTTAAGCCGGTGAGAATTCTGCCACTATAAGAAACAAGTAACTGTTTTTTTTTTTCCTTTAAAATGGAACATAGGTTTTTACTTAATATGCCTAGTAGCATTTGATTGGAATCCTGAAATACTGCAGCTCTTCTTGCGATAGACTGCACCTACTAAAATACTCTGTCCCCAAATTTAATTATCTTAGGATATAACCCCAATACATGATAGAATGCACCTTTTATCCACTAAAATCCAAAAGCCAAACTCACTGCCCTCAATTTGTTTCTGACTCACAGCAACCCTGCAGGACAGAGTAGAACTGCCACATAGGGTTTCCAAGGCTGCAAATCTTTACGGATGCAGACTGCCACATCTTTCTCCTGCGAAGCAGCTGGTGAATTCGAACTGCCGACCTTTTGGTTAGCAGCCAAGTGCTTTAACCACTGTGCTACCAGGGCTGCTGCTTTTATCCATAGCCTCCAGCAATTTGCTGAGATGGAATTGTGGCTTATTATTGAATATATCTCCAGGAAAAAAAAAAAGATCCCATAAATTCAATCAATAGTACATTCCATAGCTTACAACTTTAGAAGAGCAGCAGAGTCTCCCCTGGGCACTACCTATAATTCTTTGGCCATAATTGAAACCAATTTCTTTTCATTCTGTCCTACACTCACCATCCGCCTCTCATATTTCTCTCATCCTTCAGCTGTATCTTCTACTTTATTCTATCCCTCCAACCTTTCCTTAACAGGTTCTGCTTCCTAATTCTTGAATCATTTTCACTGATCCATTCCTGACCTTTCCCAAATATTTCATTTTCTGTAGGGTCCTGACATAGTAGTTTAATAAGACCAGACCACTGATCTTGATGTTATAAATTTTACTCCTAGATTAATCTTGATGTTAGCTTACAACACAATTAATAGCGCTATAGATACTCATCTTGTTTTTAATAAAGAACTGTCTTAGTGAACCATGGACTCAGATATGGCCTTATAAGGTAATATCATTCCAGTCACTAAGATAACTATTTTTATTTTCTTCAGTTTTTCATTCCTTTCAACTCTTCTGTCAAAGCCACATACTTAATTACCTTTCCAGCATTGGTTTTTTATGATATATTAGATGATTATGGTGAAAAATGTTACTTTGCCATGTACTTTTCTTCTAAAGAACATAAAGCTTCTCTCATAAGTGATCTAATGTGTCTTTAAAACACTCATCTCTGAGAGATGGAAGGTTTTATTACCCCTTATTTTATAACCAGGGAAAGTGAGGCTTACAAAGAGTACGTGATTAAGGTTTAGAAGACTGGTAAAACAGGGTTAGAACTGAATGTTTTTTCCAGGATCTCTGCCGCCTAATGCAGTGGGAAGACAACACAGCGTAATAATCTCCCTCAGTTTTGCAGTCCATTATCAAAATTTGAAATATTTTCGGTATAACTGTGTTGTAGGCAACATGGTACACTGGGAAGCCTGGAGACATGGGTCACTGTGGGTCATCACTTGTTAGATGTGGGACTTCAAGTGGATCGCTCAGGCTCTCTGTGTTTTTGTTTTGTAAATGGTCATGAAAGCAATACTACAGGGGAAATCTGGAAGTACAGGAACAGTGCTTCCCAAGTTATCACTACAAATGAGCAAGCTATCCTCAAACCCCTGAATTTGTAATGCATTTTATAATAATTTAAAATTGTTTTGCACACTTATAATATGTTGATAAAGAGAGTTAAGCAATCCCGTGAGTACTACTAATCAGTGTTGGTCAAAATACTAATTTCTTCTCTTTTCTTATCCATAATATTTAATATTTTAATGGCTATTTACTGGGAACTATTTAGTATTTCTTTGTGTCAGTAATTTATTAGCCTGCACATCATTTTTAATCACAAAAATTAAAAAGTGTTTATGTACTAGAAACGTATCGTATCATACGGCACATAATATTGCTGTTGTGAGTTATCATCAAGTTTGCTCCAACTCATGGAGACCTTATATATGATAATAGAACAAAATGGTGCCTGGTCCTGTGCCATCTTCATAATCTCTGATATGTTTGAGCCCATTGTTGTGGTTACTCTATCGATCCATCTCATTGACGCTTTCCCTCACCTTCACTGACCCTCTACTAACCAGTATGTCCTTTTCTAGCAATTGGTCTTTCCTATGTTGTTCTTCGTTGACATCCTGTGTCTTTCCTATTAAAAAAAAAACAAAAAAACAAAAAACAACCCTTGCGGTCCAGTCCATTCCAACTCATAGCGACCCTATAGGACAGAGTAGAACTGCCCCATAGGGTTTCCAAGGAGCGGCTGGTAGATTCAAACTGCCGAACTTTTGGTTAGCAGCCAAGCTCTTAACCACTGTGCTACCAGGGCTCCATTTTTCCTATAGGGACACCATAAATATTTGCCATATATTTCATATATATAAACATGTAAATGATTTACTTTTCTATGTGTGTACTTCCTAGTTCTGGTTTTGTGTCTTTCTGTATCTTGCTCATAACATTCTTATGCCCTGTTAATTTTTTTGGTGAGCCCTAGGCTGCCCTGCCTATAGGAATCTCATTGCCAAGATATTAATTTTTTCTAAAGAAGCTTTTCTTTCTGGAGGAAGTTTAAAATTTCACTGTGACGAGTGCATTGCTTCTCTCCTTTCTTTGTGGTTATCAAAAGCAAAATCTTAGAGAAGGAAGTTTTTTTATTTTATTTTTTTAAGAATGCTGTTCTTTACCATGTTCAGGCAATGCTCAACTGATTAGCACCTCTGCCACACGGTTACTACCAACTTTCAGAGGTGGCGTTCCACAGAGTATGCAAGCTTAGTGCGCTTTGGCCAAACCTACAATTTTTAGCATTTGATTATAGTGGCTAGAATTTGAACTGATGATCCCAATGGTTTAAAAGTGTTTCACAAACTGCACTTACTGAAATAAGAACAGCGTATACATCTTGTGTGGGAATGAACACATGATCTATAACACAGAAATATGAACTCTCCTCTTGGGCTAAAGATTTACAAATGTACTTGTGATATAACCCACCTGTTTGTATAAATGTCCCAAAGACCTCACCACAAGATGCTATTTAATGACACAGGCAAGGTCACACTAAGGTTGAAAACAACTAGTAACTGAAACCAAACCAAGTAACTAAATATTCTCTAGGAATTAATGTAGGGAGGCCCCTAATCACCAGGGAAAATGGGAGCAGCTCTGTGACAAAGCTGGCACCTTGAAGAGACTGCTGCTGCTCCTCTCACCCTTCTGTTGTTGTTGGTAGGTGCTGTCGAGTTGATTTTCAACTCACAACGACCCCATATGACAGATTAGAACTGCTTCATAAGGTTTTCTACGCTGTAATCTTTACGGGAGCAGACTGCCCATGGAGCCGCTGCGTGGGTTTGAACTAGCAACCTTTCAGTTAGCAGCAGAGTGCTGAACTGTCACCCTTTAAGAACCTGAATTCCTTCCTTTAGAAAACTACTCTAATTATTTTCATTTACTGCAGAATCCAGTCCCAGGTCTATGCAATTACCTACACGGGCTGAGATAAAACTTAAGATCCACACACATTTTTAAACTGTCAATTTATAATTCATTATATGACAGCTAATTATTAGACTAAAGTAATTAGTAATAAATCTCAAACTAAGGGTGGCACATTCTAGTATAACCTAAAAAGGCAAAACCTCTCATACTTTTAAGTATATTTATTTTATCCCAAACTCCAACTTTCCATTGCTAGTCTGAAAACAGTCCAAAAGAAAAATCTTCTTCCTTCAACCTATTAACTTATTTAGATTTTTAAAAAAGGAAAACAAAAAGAATGAGAAAAAGCAACAGCAACAGCAGGAAGGAGTGAGAGAAGGAGAGAGGGAGATAGCATTTGTTCATGCTATTTATTAAACGACACCATTTAGAAGTGCCAGGTATATAAAGTTAGCATATGCTCTTGTTGGCAAAGAATATGGAACATACTGTGGTCTGCCAAAAGAACGAACAAATCAGTCTTAGAAGAAATACAACCAGAATGCTCCTTAGAAGTGACAGTGGCAAGACTTTGGTTCCCTTACTTTGGACACGTCATCAGGAAAGATCAATTGCTAGAAAAGGACATCACGTTTGGTAGACAGTCAGCAAAAACAAGGGAAACCCTTAACGAGATGGATTGACACAAAGCTACAACAGTGGACTTAAACATACCAACCACCATGAAGATGGCACAAGACCAGACAACATTTCGTTCTGATATATGTAAGGTCACCATGAGTTGGAGCTGACTCAACGGCAACTAACAACAACAATCTATCACTAAATTACTACGGTGACTTTCCGAAGTAACTACTATCAGCCCCATTTTACAGATAATGAAACTAAGTCTTAGGATAGGAAGACGAATATAAATATTATCAAAGAGAGACACCCCCCAGTAATTATTTTACAAGATCTTTAGAAGGACCTTATATACTTTTACTTACATAATTAAGTTGAAAGTATGAAAGATTTATAAGTAATATTTAAATGTAAATTTTACTCATTTTAGGACACTAATTACAGACTCATATACAATGTATTACTATTATTATTTCTGGTACATCATTTGCAATCAATTCATGGTGTTGCCTCAGAAACTGAATGAAACTGGAGTGTGTGGGGGCCACTGAACGAGAATCCAAAGGAACAGAATTTGTGATGTGCCATTAGTGTGCCAGATACTGAGTTGGGGTTTATCTACATTAGCTCAAGTAATACTTACATCAGGTCTGCTTGGTTTTATAGGTTGTATATTCATTTATTGCCCCTTAAAATATACAAAATAGCTAAAAGATATATATGGAATACAAAAGGGTAAATAGTTAATAAATGAGAAAATCAGAGCAAAGGGGAAATAATGATAGGAAAGTTTTTGAAAAGCAAGAGATAAGGCATAATAATAATATTTTTTGTGGTTGGGAGTGTAGGGTCTAGAAGCAGCTGCAGACCTGCATCCAAATGCAAGCCAGCAGCTCCATTCATTAGTGGTGGAACCCTGAGTTAATGACTGAAACACCCGAAGCCTCAGTTTCCTTATCTGGAAAGAGGAGATGATTATCAGAGCACCACTACCTCACCACAGGGTCGCTATAAGAAATAAAGCCAAGAATATATGTTAAACGTTTAGTACAGAGCTTGACATGCAGCAAACTCTCCACAAATATTAGCCATCAATACAAACAATAGTGCACAATACATTGCACACAAAGAGGCATGCCAAAAAAACCAGACTCTCACTACAATTTGGCTCAACCTCAAACCCATTAAAGTAAGAAGGAAAAAGATCTGCTTCAAGATTTACAGGTATTAGAAGAAAATAAATCAACTGCTCAGAAGAACTATAGCTGCTTTCCTGTGCCCTCTGTCATGGAGACTGGTGAGCAACATCTCCTGTGCTGGCCATGATTAGCACCCATCTTATAGATAAAGAAACTCAAGCTCTGCAAAATTGAACTCTTGCTTCAGAGGCACATGGTTGAAGGTAGAGCAGGACTCAGGACTCAGAGCTCTTTCCACTTGAGCCAGCTGCCGTGTTTAGGAGTTTGGAGTCCACTGAGAGATTTGGAGGGAACAGCATCGTGGGAGCGGATACCTCAGTTGCTCTGGCATGCACCATGAACACATTTCCAAAGTCTCCTTTGTGCTGAGTGTGGGAATGGAGACTGGGGATGGGGTTTTAATTTCCTGTTGCTCTGTTGATAAAGTATCATCTCAGACATTTGTATTTAACTTCAGCTCCCAAAGACCATAGCATTTGTAAACAAGTGGGTGACTCTGCACTGCGACAACCAGCCTCACCCACTGCTACACTATTTTCAACCAGCATGGACATAAATCAAACTTCTCTTCCCTTTAAGGCTCTTGGGATGGTACAATGCATGCATTGTAAAAATAAACGTTTGCTCTTTTATTAAACTTGCTTTGAGAGGAACTTGCCAGTTTGGGGCTGGAGACCTTTCATTGCAGGTGATTTGAATTTTCTTTATTTGTTTTTTTAATCTAGACTAGTGTATTAGTTTCTTTAGGCTGCTGCACAAATTACCACAAACTTGGTGGCTTAAAACAATTGAAATATATTCTCGCACAGTTCTGGAGGCCAGAAGTCCAAAACTCAAGGTGTCAGTAGGGTTGGCTCCCTCTGGAGACTCTGAGAAAGAATCTATTCCATGTCTTTCTTCTAGCTTCTAGTGGCTACTGGTGATCCTTGGTGTTCTTTGGGTTGGAGCTGCATAATCCCAATCTCTGCCTCTGTCTTCACATGGCCTTCTTCTCTCTATGTATCTCTGTGTCTTCTCCTCTTCTGTCTCTTACAAGGACACTCGTCATTAGATTTAGAAAAGAAAGAAAGAAAGAAAACAAAAAAAAACCATTGCCATCGAGTTGATTTCGACTCATAAAGACCCTAAACCCAGGATGATCTTATCAAGAAAGCCTTAACTTAATTACATATGCAAATATCCTATTTCTAAATAAGGTCACATCCACATGTATCAGAGGTTAAGGCTTGGACATATCTTTTGGGAACACTATTCAACCCACTTGTTGTTGTTTATTAGTTGCTGTTTATTAGTTGCTGCCGAGTTGATTATGGCTCATGGTGACCTCACATGTGCAGAGTAGAACTTCTCCATAGGCTTTTTAAGGCTATAATCTTTCAGAAGCAAATTGCCAGGCCTGTCTTCTGAGGCACCTCTGGTGGGATCAAATGGCCAAACTTTTGGCTAGCAGTTGAGTGCTTAACAGTTTGCACCATCCAGGGACTCCTATCGAACCCACTACAACCAGTAATGATGGTGGTTGCCTGCGGTCATTTCCAACAAGATAGAAAGCAGAGCGGATAGTTCCAGGAGTCATGTGCAGTCTTCCCGCTGGGATAAGGTTCATCCTGTTTGGGAAGCCTCCTCTACCCCCCACCATTACAGTCACCAACCCCCGGGGGGTCAAGGACTGGGCAAAGAGTTCGCCACACCTTCAGGTCTCCCGTAGCATAGTTATTTAAGCATTTGTGGCCTGAGATGGTAATTTAGCAGGTGCTTCCCACTAGTCCATCAGCTTCTGAGAAACAGGGACATCTTTTTTCACCTTTGTGCCTTTCACATCTGTATAGATCCTGGTACACAGTTATTTGCTAAAGTAACACAGTTGAAGATACAGAGAAGGTGAAGAAAAATTAAAGGAACTAGAATATAATATACACTGGTGGGTTCGAACCGCCAACCTTTTGGTTAGCAGCTGCCGAGTGCTTAACCATTGTACCACCAGGGCTCCTTAAAAAAAAAAAACTCCCCCAGACACCCTTTTAGCTCAGTAATGAAGTCACTCCCGAGGTTCACCGTTCAGCTGAAGATTAGACAGCCCCACAAAACAAAACAAGACTAATGGGGCACAACAGTCCAGGGACAAGGACTAGAAGGCAGGAGGGGACAGGAAAGCTGGTAAAGTAGGGAACCCAAGGTTGAGAAGGGACAGTGTTGACATGTCATAAAACAATATGTGTACTAACTGTTTAATGAGAAACTATCTGTTCTGTAAACCTTCATCTAAAGTACAATAAAATAATAACTCTAGTTCTGTCCAATTCATCAATGTTGCCTAAACTAAGTCATGGCATTTCTTAATTTTGACAGGGGTATATTTCTAACCATCAGGCTTCTCCTTTTCACTTGAATGCTAGACACCACCTTCATATGGCATCAGTTTCTTTAAATAGGTTACCAAGATACTGCATGCTTTTTGAATAACTCATGAAGAAATCAAATACTAAAAATCATAAGTACTGAAAATTCAGTGTATATTAAGGAAGCTGAAGGGCTCTGTTGTCATGGTAACCAAACAGGCTGAACAAGGACAACTTAGCCATTCAGCAATTAGCTACTTCAATTACTAGTTAACTTGTTAAAAGCACCTCAATGTACACAGTCACTTGAATTCTTTCATTCCTGTGAGATTCTTAATTTTTATATTCCTCTTGACATGTTGGTGGTTATAATGATGAATTGCCACATGCCGTCTTTCATTTAACTCTATTATTAAGGCTGCAATATTGACAGATTTTTTTTTTTAAAACTATGGTCAAGTATTAATAACCTGCTGTAATAGCACAGAGTGCAGCCTTCTTTAAAATATCCCTTGACATTTAGTGTGTGGGTGAGAAAATGCTGAACTATAGGTAGTGCTGATTTCATTTTATTTTCATTGTCAGATGCTCAGGGTTATCATTTCATCTGGACTGGCTTCAGGCTGAATCTCATTTCAGAATCTACCAGTCTTTGAGCATAAGAATTATGAAATTTGTTGATGGAATGACACTGTAATGAGAGTAAATAGTATCTTTAAGATAATTTAAAAAATAAAAATTGCTGTTGAGTAGATTCTGACTCATGGTGACCCCGTGTGTGTCAGAGTAGAACTGTGCTCCACAGGGCTTTCAATGGCTGATTTTTTGGAAGTAGATCACCAGGCCTTTCTTCCCAGGTACCTCTGGGTAGACTTGAACCACCAACCTTTCCGTTAGCAGCCAAATGCATTAACCTTGCATCACTCAGGGACTCCTTAAAATTATAGATCACCACAAGATTGCTGTTGTTGTTGCTGGGTGTCACTGAGTCATTTTCAACTCACAGCAGACCGTGTGTCAGAGTAAAACTCCCCATAGGATTTTCTAGGCTGCTGTCTTCCTGGGGAGCTCTGGTGGCTCAGTGGTTAAGAGCTCGGCTGCTAATCAACGGGTCAGCAGTTTGAATCCACCAGCCACTCATTGGAAACCCTATGGGGCAGTTCTTCTCCGTCCTATAGGGTCACTATGAGTAAGAATTGACTTGACAGCAACGGGTTTGGGTTTTTTTGTTTTGTTTTGTTTTAATCTTTATGGGAGCAGATCGCCAGGTCTTTCTCCTGTGGAGCCACTGGGTGGGCTGGAACATCCAACCTTTAGGTTAGCAGCTGAGTGATTAACCGCCGCACCAGCAGAGCATCTTCCAATAGGACTACTCTATTTAAGTTGTACATTGCACGATGTCTTTTAATCACACGATATTTCACCACAAGGTACACTAGGTGGTGAGTGCATAAGGTCAGGGGCTGTGTCTCTTTTACTTCTATATGCATCTCCAGTGCCAGGCACAAGGGGCACTCAGCCAACAGCATCTGAATAAACACAGGAGTAGTTGGTCAGGTATCTATTAGGCTCCAAGAACCAGACGCCAATATAAGGATGAAACTTCAAGCTCTCTTACCATCCCCAAATCTGTGACAGGTAAATGCTGAAGTTCTCGGAAGTTTTCAGAAGTACATCCCTGAATTACTCTCACAAAGTCATCCAAGAACAAAGCCAGGAGAAAACAGGGAGGGGGTGGTAAGAGAAAAGTAAGAAATCAAATGCAGAAGAAAATCAAAATGGGGGAAGGAACAACCAAGGAAAGATGAGATTTAGCAGAGAAAGAAAACTAACAAGCAGAAGGGAAGAGCTAAGCACTAAAGGAAAAGCTGAGAGGGAAATATAGACACAGATAAAAAATGACAGCAATATGCTAGTCTTATCAGGCCTATGCAAAAGACACGGTACTGAGTTTACAATGGGAACAAATATTCAAATTTCAGGCCAAAGATAATGTTTCAGAATACTCCATCTTAAGTCATAATAAAAACTTCAAAGATAAGTGTGATACTACTGAATGGTAGGGATACTTTAAGAAACAGCAGCCTTTAACTCAGGGCTCCGCAGACTGAACTGAGCTCTATTACTGCTAGGTGTTGACTGCAGGCCCCAAGTGGTAGCTGTCCCTTGTCACTGACTCTCAGAGCCCAAGAGGCAGCTACTACCCACCTGTTCCTCTCGCCTCTGGCTGCCTTTGCCCCAGCACTGCTCAGTGTAGGCTTGGAGAAGGATTTAAAAAAAAAATTGCCTTTGTGATTCCGACT
The DNA here is from genome assembly GCF_000243295.1 of Trichechus manatus latirostris. Lineage (NCBI taxonomy): Eukaryota > Metazoa > Chordata > Mammalia > Sirenia > Trichechidae > Trichechus > Trichechus manatus. Next base: position 5,192,242 of record NW_004444077.1, read on the forward strand.
CACGGCGACCCCAAGTGTGTCAGAGTGGAACTGTGCTCCATAGGGTTTTCAAAGGCCTTTCTTCCTCTGGGTGGACTCGAACCGCCAATCTTTTGGTTAGCAGCTGAGCGTATTATCCATTTGCACCACCAAGGGACACCTCATCCTAAAGGTGCAGGGGAAGGAATCCTTCAGGAACCTCCCTCCACCTACACACAGCTTCTTCATCCAATTCCCTTTTCTATTGGATGAACAATTCTCTCAGTCTTCATATTGGCTCTATTGATATAATCTACAATAATCCTGATGCTTCTAGCTAGAAAGTTCTAAAGAGGGCTGAGGATAAGTTTATTCATTTATTTTTCATCTTAGCACCCAACACATCCCTGGCATAGGATAATTATAAAATGGTAATCAATAGCCTTTACTGAATGCTCACTAGATGACAGGCACTATATCAAGTACTTTGGCACGTTATTTCTTTCCATCCTCAGAGAAACTCCATGGGGGGAAAATAAATGTTTATGAAGTGAAAGAAGAAGTAAACAAATGAATTAACAAGCTTCCAGGCTCTGACACTGAAATTATGCCTTGCTCTTAGTTTAGCTCCACTATTTTTAAACAGTGTGAATCTTGAAAAACCCTGGAGAAGAGTGGTTCTATACAGACAAAACAGGATATAAACAGATAGAGACTCTTTTGATTAGAAGCATTAAAATGCTACATAGAGGATGTGTTTAGCAAATAACCCTTGAAAGCTGACAATGAAAAAATGCTTTGTATTTATTTAATTCATTGAATTATCTGTACACAAGAGTCAAAATTTTTCCCATATATTTCTCTCAAAATAGTCAGATGGGAAAAAGGAAGTGTGGGGAGTATAGATGAAACAAGATTGGTCAAATGTTGGTGAGTGTTGAAGCTGGATGATGAGTGTACAGGCGTTCGTTACACTATTCCCTTTCCTTTTGGGTATGTTTACAAACTTCCGTATTTAAAACTTTGTAAAAACTTCCCAAGGTAGCATTGCTAATGATTATCCAACACCATACAGTCCTCCATTCAACATTTCCTGAAGACTTAATGTGTTCCTGAAACTGCTTTATGTGTGAGCACAAGGTCTATATTCAGCGAGATTACAATTGAGGAGAGAGACAAAACATGTGCAGCTACTATTATTTATTATTACATGGCAGAAGCTGAAAAGCACTGTCAGTGAAAATAGGGCTAAAGAATGAATTCAACTTAATTCAATTATTGTTTTCCATGCTAATCAACTTCACATTCGTCTTGTCCTGTTCAAAAACCATTGCTCAATACTACTACATGGCGCTAAAACAAATGTTAACACTGACCACAGTGCTCATTGCCAACCAAAACTGTGGACTCCAGATACCCTGCTATCAGAAACATTAAAAGAACTTACATAGTGAGACAAAGGAGAGTAATAACATATCACAAGCTGACAAGGAGGGCTGTGGTGAGATGAAGAGCTCAAAGTTATAGCTCCAGATAGCATGAGCTGTTGGAAATCACTTTTCCAGCCAATTACTGCAATTAGCCACTGAGACAGTGAAGGCTCCTGCGGTAGCTCAGATCCCCACTGCATACACCAGGCTCCTAAGGAAAGCACCGAGCAGTATGTCTTTATTAAATATAAAAAATGATAAAATTAAAGGGGGGTACTTTGATTGCACAGCAATGTGTCCAGTAAATTTCTCAAGAATACAATAGGATAGACACCAAATTGAACAATTCTCCTGGGGAAAGCAACAGTAAGAATAACAACAATACACCTTACACAAGCAGCAGTATTTCTGCTAAATTTCTCACCAGTAAAACAGGAAACCTATCCAACTTAGGAGCCCTGGTGGCGCAGTGGTTAAGAGTCTGGCTGCTAACCAAATGGTCGGCAGTTCGAATCCACCAGCTGCTCTTTGCAAACTCTATGGGGCAGTTCTACTCTGTCCTATAGGGTTGCTATGATGGCAGTCGACTCAACAGCAACAAGTTTGGTGTGTTTTTTGGTTTTTTTAAATATATTTTATCCAGCTTCACAATGTCTCTTGGGAAAACTGGGCAACAGTGTTTTTGGTGTCCCATGCTCATCTTTCCTTACCCTTGTTCCTGTAGTTGATTCCCTCCATCCACCACCTGATCAAACTTATTCAAATCAAGCAAGAACCTGATATATCATTTATGCTTTGACTGAAGTCCGTGTATACTTTTACGTAAGTGCATAGACTTTGCATTTTAATAATAGTGTTGTTGTATCTGCCATCGAATCAACTCCTACTCATTGAGACTTATTTACGTACTACAGAATGAAATGTTGCTGAGTCCTGCATCATCCTTACAACTGTCAGCATATTCAGTCCATGTGCTAATCCATCTCACCAAGGGTCTCCCATGCCCTCACTGGCCCTCCATTTCACCAAACATGATGTCTTCCTGTAGCACCTGATCCCTCCTGATGATGTGTCCAAAGAGACATCGAAGAGTCCAAAGAGAGAAGCAGACAGTATCTGTTGTGATACATAGGGTTTTCATTGACTGATTTTCAGAGGTAGATCATCAGGCCTTTTTTCTTAGTCTGTCTTAGTCTGGAAGCTCCGCTGAAACCTGTCCACCACAGGTGACCCTGCTGGGATTTGAAATACCAATGGCATAGCTTCCAGCAACACAGAAACATGCAAGCCACACAGTACAACACACTGACAGACAGGTGGTGGTTAACAATAATAGCCAGCATTTACTGAACATTCTAAGAGCTTTGCACGTATCACATTGCTCCTACCTCCTAACAATGTTATGAAATAGATATGCTTGTTACTTCATTTTACAGAAAGGAAACTGAGGCACAAAGAGGTTGAGAGCTGATACGATGTAGAGCTGAGATTGTTTCCGGGCTGATTGGCAGCTACGCCCACACTGGGCTATACAGCATCCACTGGACGCTCTTAACTTATTTGCAAAGAGAGCGCTTGGTAGGTGCTCAATGAACTTTAGTCATGTGACAGCTGATGGGGTAGACACTTTGGGGGAAAAGAAAGCCTTCTAACCCCTGAAAATTAAGCCATATTCAGAATGCCCCCAAAGCTAAATAGCTTTAGCTTGCATGAGGACAGTTTTCATAAGGACAGGTTGGTGTCACTAGCCCACAGTCTAGTGAGGGAAAGAGAAAGGTAAAGATAATTAAAATGCAGTGACCGAAGGGCTGACAGGCATCCACGCAAAGATGCCACCAGGGGTCAGAGCATAGTGTGAGTAACTGTCTGGAGAGTCCGGATGACTTCACAGAGGGGGTGATCTTGCAGCAGAGTTTGGAAGGACGAGTTGGAAACTGTCAGGTAAAAAGAGTGGGCATGACATTCAAGGCATATACAAATATAAAAAAGAGTTAAGCTAGAAAAGCAGCAGGCCAGATAGTGAAGGTTCTTGCATGCCAGGCCAGGAGTATGGACTTTACCCTGTTAGCAACGGAGAGACATCTGAGGGCTGTAACGACTATAGTCTAATCAGTCTAATCACTATGTTCTAATTGTTGCTTGAGGTTTTGTTACAATTTTGTGTATCTGGGTCTAAGAAGGACACATTTTCTGTTCTTTCCATTGTTAGCATTAATCACAATGTGACATTATCATATAAACTATTCTTACTGTAAACTGTATGCACAATATAAAAAAATTATAAAAACACAGTAAAAAAAAACAGTCCACTTTCTCAGTATCTAGTAATATCTTCAGGATACTGTGAATACTGTGCTGGTAGATTATCATCTAACTCATGGACAAGGTGATAGTGTCACGGTTACTTTGCATGTTAAATATTAGTAAAAATTTAAATTCTTTTGATTTGAGGAGTTAAAATAAATGTATTATGAAATTACCAAATGCATTTTATCGCCCCCACTCTGTGATCCACTACTAACAGGCTGATTTGAGTAAAGGTGGAGACTGTTTATTTGTTGGCTGATGTACTCAGTGCCTAGAATAGTGCCAGGTGGCCCACTAGACATTCAATAAATATTATGGATTGACTGAACTTGGTTTCAAAGTAGGTTAAACTTGTTTAAAAAAAAAAAAAACAACAAAAACTTGTTGCCATCAAGTTCATTGTGACTCTTGGAAGCCCCATGTTACAGAGTAGAACTGTGCTCCATAGAGTTTTCTTGGCTGTAATCTTTACAGAAGCAGATCACCGGGACTTTCTTCCTTGGTGCTGCTGGGTGGGTTCAAACTGTCAACCTTTAGGTTAGTAGTTGAGTGAAAATCGTTTGTGCCACCCAGGGACCTTCCAAAGTAAGTTAGGTTGAGGGAAAGTCAGTGTCAAAAATTGTTTTAATTTCTTAGTAAAAATGAGCAATTTATCATGATGTTTCTCCTTGTTCGTATCTCTTAACTGAAACATCAAGTAAGCTGAGACTTTATTATTGTCGTTAATAATATACTTGGATAACCCTTTAATTTTTTTTTAATTGTGCTTTAGGTGGAAGTTTACAGCTCAAGTTAATTTCTCAAACAAAAATTTATACACATATTGTTTTGTGACATTAGTTGCAATCCCCACAATGTGACAGTACACTCCCCCTTTCCACACCTGGTGCCCTGTGTCCATTTGACCAGTTCCTGTCCCTTCCTGCCTTCTCATCTTGCTTTTGGACAGGAGCTGCCCATTTGGTCTCGTATATCTGATTGAACTAAGAAGCACATTCCTCAAGTGTATTATTTTTTGTTTTATAGTCCTGGCCAATCTTTGTCTGAAGAGTAGACTTCAGGAATGGTTTCAGTTCTAGGTTAACAGTGTGCCCAGGGGCCATAGTTTTGGGGGTTCCTCCAGTCTCTGTCAGACCATTAAGTCTGGTCTTTTTACGTGAATTTGAGTTCTGTTCTATATTTTTCTCCTGCTCTGTCTGGGACTCTCTGTTGTGTTCCTTGTCAGGGCGGTCACTGGTGGTACCAGGCACCATCTAGTTCTTCTGGTCTCAGGCTGGTGGAGTCTCTGGTTCATGTGGTCCTTTAGTCCTCTGGGCTAATATTTTCCTTGTGTCTTTGGTTTTCTTCATTCTCCTTTGCTCCAAGTAGGATGGGACAAATTGATATATCTTAGATGGTGGCTCTCAAGCTTTTAAGACCCAGATGCCACTCACTAAAGTGGGACGTAGAACATTTTCTTTACAAACTATGTTATGCCAATTGACCTAGTTGTCCCCTAAAACTATGGTCCCCAGACCCCAGCTACTCTGTCCCTCCAAGTATTTGGATGTGTCCAAGAAACTTCTTAGCTTTTGCTTTGGTCCATTTGTGCTGACTTCCGAATCCTTTAGTTTCTGAAATTGGCTGACATAGATCTATTTTTTAACCAATCATATAAGAATGGGGGTACCTGCCAAAAAATGTTTTACTGATCAGAAAGTGGAGAGACAACTGTGTTGGCAAATAGCCATGATTACTTGCAGTCCCCTCTCTTTCTCATATGTTTGCTGATGCTTTTATATAGTTCGCATGATATACAGAGAATTCTTTCTATATTCAGAGAATTAAGTAGCTAGCCAGCAACAAGTTCAAAAATATTTTCTGAGCAATTACTCCACAGATGACACTGGGCTTGGGGGAGACAAATCTGTGTGTGGAAGAGAGCAGAGAAACCAGAGGTGGACGCACCTTTCTCGAGCTTTTTCCAAATCTAGTCTAAAAGTCAAAATATAAAAATAGGATATTTTTGTACACATAGCACTTGACAGCTTTCCAAGCTGTTCATATGTATTATCTCGACTAGTACTCACTATAACACTGTAGGACATTATATCCATTTTACAGGCAAGAAGATTAAGGCTCTACAAGTTTAAGTAATTTGCATCAGAATAACTGGGAGAACATGAATTTAAAAAATAAGCATATATTTGTCAAGCACTCCTAGATGCAAGGGGCTATTCTAGAAAATGTGTGAGATACAGTAGAAGGAGTATTTGAGAAAGTGTGTCAGAGAAATACAGACAGACAGATGGAGCTAGAGAGAGAAGACAGTTTCATAAAGAATTTCCTGTTTCCTGTTTTATACAGAATATGTGGCTGCCTTGTACAGGAGGTAGGCACATAAACACCTCATATATAAATATATGATTCATGTATGTAAAAACTTCATGATATTTGATGAAGGGTGAAAGAGCGATACTCAGTCGGAGTTAAACAGAGTCAGGTAAGGGATCAGTTAACACTGCAGGTGGGGAGATGAAAGCATTCACATAAAAGGGTAGAGAGGTAGAAGGTAATAATTCTCTGGGCAGGGGATTTAATCATTCAATTTAGTTCATGAATGTAGACACTATTAAATCAGCCCCTTCATCCTCAAATTTTCCTTCTTCATAGACACAAGACATTTCTGTTGACTGCTTAAAATTATCAAATGGTTGATTCCAACATGAAACAAATCAATACTTCTTCTGAGAAAACAAAAGAAGAAAGTCAGCGAGAACTCAAAGATAGGCTCTATTATGGAGTCAGATAAAGTCCCACATGTAAAGAAATATATTTCAACACTCTAAGGTACTTTTGAAGAAGCCCTGGTTGCGCAATGGTTAAGCACTTGGCTGTTAATCGAACAGCTGGAGGTTTGAACACATCAGTGGCTCCACGGGAGAAAAGACCTGGCGACCTGTTCCCAGAAAGATTACAGCCTAGGAAACCCTAAGGGGCAGTTCTGCTCTGTCTTGTAGTGTCGCTATGAGTAGGAATACACTCGACCGCACACAAGAACGATAAAGGTACTTTTAACAGCCTGAATTTTGGTGAAAACTTTATGAAAATTAAACAAATAAATGATTGACTCTTCTTTGTATAAATGTAGTGTTTTCCATCAAAGAGCTCTCCGAACATTATTAACACATAAGGCAGACCAAAGCGTCATAATGGAACCATTTTCAGTAAACACGCATGTGCATACACACACAAAGTAGAAGGATCTGAAAGACTGTCAGTACTGCAGGAGACTAGTTATAAAAGCCTCAGCCACACTGTATACACTAGGGTACTGAGGTGACAAAAGCATTTGTGAAATTTGGGGAATTTTTCTTGCGAGTGCTTCAGATAGGCTATTAAGTAACTGAAAGAGAAAATTTCTTTCCCACAGATAAGTGCTGCCTAACCAGCCTTAAATCACCTTTTAAATATCCTGTCAAAAAGTTGATAATATAAGAGGGTAATGCATTGACAGGTATTCTTCTTTTTCTAAAAGCTTCTCTCAGAATGTTTAAAGTATGAAAAGTTTTTGTAGCAACACTCCAGTATTTCTGCAGAAATACTTTCATAAGGCCAATCTATGACAGCAACAGACAGAATTACAGCAAAGACACGAAAAAATCATAGAAATCCCAGAGAAGCTGAAATACACAAGACTCACTCACAAACTGACCAATGAGCAAGAGTAAAGCCCCAACGAGAGGCCACTCATCACCTATAATAAACCATGATGTTCAATGGGGGAAAAAAGGTGGCAGAAGTTTGCATAATCACGCAAAACATAAACACAGTCTTTTCAAAAACAAATGCCAGTATTCTACAAACAGAAGATACGCCCAGAAAAAAGAAAATATGCTTTACAACAATAAAAATAAATAAGAAAACATAGGAGTAAATCTTTGCAACCTTGGATTTGTCCATGGCATTTAGATATGACACCAAAAGCAGAAGCAACAACAATAACAGATGCACTGAACTTCATTAAAAAAAAAAAAAAATGCTTTAAAGGACACTATCAGGAAAGTGAAAAGACAATGCACAGAATGAGAAAAACGTTTGCAAATCATGTATCTTACACGGGACTTGTATCAGGAAGACGTAAAGAACTCTTACAAATCAATAACAAAAAGACAAATGATCCAATTTTGAAAACATGGGGGAAGGATCTAAATAGATGCTCGACATCATTAGTCATCAGAGAAATGCAAATCAAAACCACAGTGAGGTACCAATTCATAGCCACTAAGATGGATGTAACAAAAAAGTTAGAAAATAACAAGCGTTTGCAAAAATGTTTAGAAATCGGAACCTGCATACACTGCTGGTGAGAATGTACGATGGTACAGCCACTTTGGAAAACAGTCTGGCAGTTCCTTAAACAATTAAACATAGAGTTACCATATGACCCAGAAAATCTACTCCTACATACGTACCCAAGAGAAATGAAAACACATGTCCACACAGAAACTTGTACACAAATGTTTATATCAGCATTACTGTTAATAGCCAAAAGGTAGAAACAACCTAAATGTCCATCAACTGATGAATGGATAAACCAAATGTGGTGAATCCATATAATGGAATATTATTTGGCCATTAAAAAGGAATGGAACACTGATACGTGCTACCACATGATTGCTCTCTGAAAACATACTAAGTGAAAGAAGACAGTCATAAACTACTACATGTTATGTGATTTTGTTGATATAAAATGTCCACTAACAGGGAAATCTATAGACACAGAAAGTAGATTAGTGGTTGTTTAAGGATAAGGGGAGGCAAGATTAGGGGTGGATTATAGCTAAAAGGTACAGGACTTCTTTTGAGGTGATAAAAATGTTCTAACATTGATTGTGGAAAGGGTCGCACAACTCTGTGAATATACTGAAAACTACTGAAGTGTACATTTTAGATGGGTGAATTCTACGGTATGTGAATTACATCTCAGTAAAGCTGTTACCCGAAAAAGTAAGTAGGAGGTTGCCCAGTGGGAGTGAAAATACACATGGAGTCACAGAAATGGAGGCAAAAGTACATAGTGGGATTTTTTTGAAGATGACAAACATGTTTGAATGTCAATTATAGTACTTATTAACTGAATGCTTTTGAGAACAGTATTTATTCTCTCTAAGACTCAATCTGTCTCTTCTGAAAAAAAGAAACTAATAATTGGACCGAGCTTATAGAATTATAATGAAAAATGCCATAATACCAGCTTGTATTAAAAACTTAGAGTTACCTGGCGGCAGTGGCCCATTGTTACCTGGCAACAATGAGCAAGAACAGAAAAGTAACTGCTTCCTTAGAAGGAGCAGGTGCTCACCAGTTGGTTGCAACCTACGTTAACCTGCCCTGGCCCTGCAGACATATGAGTTCGCCACCCTGGAAGAGTGATTAAAAGCTTAGGGTTGGCCACTGGGGTCACTATGAGTTGAAACTGACTTGACAGCACCTATCAACAACAACAATATGGGGGTAAACTGACAACAGTCAACCTAAAGTGCAGATGAGAACTTTAAGGGACAGAGAGCTTAAATTAATGGTGACAGAATGCTGACAAAATGTGATGTATGTAACTAATGTCACTGAACTGTTCGTATAGAAATTGAGAATGATTCTATGCTTGGTTGTGTATACTGCCACCAAAAATAAATAAAACTTTTTTTTTAAAAAAGGAGCTTAGGGTTGCGGAAAATTACTCTTAAAATACAAAAGCAAGGACTAAGTACTACATTACCATAACCCTCCATTTCCCCACCTCTGAAATGGAGAATAACAGTAGCTACCTGACAGATGGTTGTGAAGATTGATTAAGATGTATGGGAAGGACTGAGCACAATGCCTCGCCTTCAGTAGGATTTCTTTAAATCACTGGCAGAGGCCAGAGCATTGTAACTGGAAAAGAAGCTTCTGGCTCAGTATCCATATGCACCAAAGACTATTCACTGATATGTGTTTTAATACCCTTTAAAATCCTCCTTGACCCACATTAAATGGGAGCTGTAAGTGCCTGAAAGTGAGGGAATGGACCCCTGGAAGTTTTCCAAAAGTTGGCTCTTTGTCACTGAGGAGCACAGGTTTCCAGTCAGGTACAAAAGCAGCTCTTTAGAAAGGCTCCTGAAAAAATTATCTTGGGTAATCAAAAATCTAAAAACACCACACAAACAATTTTGCTCCTGTATTATTAATTACCTTTTGGGACAGAAATAAAACAAAACAAATTACCCCTGATGAGCAGTGTGATAACCAGAGACGGCACCCGATGAGCCAAGCTTGCTTCATGCCAGAGACAAATAGGGCTTGCTCTATACCAAAGATAAATTGGACAGTCTCATCATCTGCTGGAAATAACCCTCAAAATACAAAAGCAGGTTTTCAACACTCAGCAGCTGAAACACACACGCTTGCACACACAGACCACTCACACACATGAATGTATTGCATGCTACACTCAGGCTTCTGAGAAACCATTTGAAGGGTAATTTAATGCCGGTTAGGCAAGGGCTTATCTCCACAAAAGCAAATTTCCCTCTTAACTTAACAAATATTTTCTGGAGCTATTAAAATAAATTCCTGTCAGTGGTTTGTAATTATGCTCCCTGGAATAAGCACCCTGAGAGGACAGAAAATATCCCCCTGTCTCCTGGAGATGAAGTCTGGGGCACACCCAGCAAGCTGAGGCTCTCCCATAGAGATTGATGCATTTTATGAGATGCTTCATATCTCAAAGCATTTCTCACAAGCTGGTAGCCAGCAGCAAGCCCCTGAATATGATGGCATGTGATAGCCGTTGCTGTTAGCTGCTGTTGAGTAGACACGCAACTCATGCTGACCCCATGCACAATGAAAGGAAATGCTGCCAGGTCCTACTTCATTCTCATGTAGACTGGATTGTTTGGACCCATAGGGTTTTCACTGACTAATGTTTGGAAGCAGATTGCCAAGTCTTTCTTCCTAGTTTGTCTTAGTCTGGAAGCTCTACTGAAACCTGTTCAGCATAATAGCAATAGGTAAGCCTCGACTGACAGACGGATAGTGGCTGTAAATGAGGTACATTGGTCAGGAATTGAACCCTGGTCTCCTGCATGGAAGGTGAGAAGTCTACCACTGAACCACCATTGCCCCCATGTGATGCGTTGTTAATTTACAAAACAAGCCACTCCAAAATAAGGCCCATAATATACATTGCAAGAGCTTCCACGCCTATGAAATGTTCACATTTTGTCAAAGGCAATCCTGATTAATCTTCACCCCAAATAAGTCATCCCTCAGGAACAGAGGATGAGCTCTTTTATTTTCCTTATTAAATTCAGAACATTCCTAGGTTTGTAATATAGCAGAGGCCAAGATTTCAGGACAGTTAAGGCATCGTATGGAAACCCTAGTGGCGAAGTGGTTAAGAGCTACGGCTACTAACCAAAAGGTCGTTAGTTTGAATCCACCGGATGCTCCTTGGAAACTCTATGGAACAATTCTACTCTGTCCTATAGGGTTGCTATGAGTTGGAATCGACTTGACAGCAATGAGTTAAGGCATCATATGATACCATTTTCCTCCCTTCCAAACCAGGACAGTCTTCCTAAAGCAGATGGTTTCACATGCCTCTCAACTGCTCATGGATTTACAAAGGCTCCCTATAGTCCGACTAGGGCAGAAAGCTGCAAGCTCTATCCACACCCTGACTCCATTGAGGGTATGCTCAGTATCTGCCTTAACAGTTTATCAAGAATGACCAGTCCCATCTTGGGAAGATCAGGGCTGAAGACATAAACTGGCTGCGGTTTAATGGAATAGAGAACAGACTGACTTCAGGCCTGAGTGTTGGTCACAGCCCACAAGGCCCAAAGCAGTGAAGGGCTCAGAGATACAATATTTGGATGCACTGAACCAAGAAGAACTTCTGGACATTTTAAGGCAGTGCTCTGGATTTCCTTGGGAAGGAATTTAACAATTAAATTCAACAAAATTCCCGAGAGCCCGTGTTACCATGCACGTCACTGGCCCAGGTAAGAGGGAGGCACATAAATGAGTCAGACAAGGACCCCAGGGCACAGGTGGAGGGGATACCTGGGAGGAAGAGGCACCTGAGTTTCCCCCCATGGCAGGGTGCCACTGAGGTACAGTGAAGTTGAGACAGCTTAAAGGGAAGGTCAGTGAACTCACCTAAGATGTTGTCAACCCCCCGGTTAAAGATGAGCCAAATAATTCTACCGAAAACAGAGATGCAGAATGGAGGGTCAGGACAGTGGAGAAATCTGAAGCTGAAACTGGAAGGAACGTGATAGAGAGTACAAGATAAATGAAAAAAAAACAAGATTTGCCAAACAGCAGTTAGAGACTAGTTACAAGGTTGAAAATCAGAAATGTATTAATTCCCATGAATTCAACATATATTAATTGAATCCTTACCCTAAGCCAGGCTTGGCTCGGGGCACAAAGACACCTGAAGGAGTCTAGGGAGCTTAGAATTTAGTTGGGAGACAGGTAAGTAAATGTTGTTGTTGGGTGTCGTCAAGTCACTTCTGACTCATAGCAACCCCATGGGACAGAGTAGCACTGCCCCATAAGGTTTTCTTGGCTGTAATCTTTATGGAAGCAGATCACCAGGTCTTTCTCCTGCAGAGCCACTGGGTGGGTTCGAACTGCCAACCTTTCAGTTAGCAGCAGAGAGCTTAACCATTGTGTGCCACCAGGGCTCCTTGGTAAGTAAATAGGAAGTTACAATTCAGTGGGTGACAAATAACTGTGGCTTTCAGTGGGTAGGGACATATGTGAACACGGAAAGGAGACCAAGTGATTGTGAAAATTCAGTTTCAGGGGTAGGACTTGATGAAAACACACTGGCCTTGCCTTGGAAATGATCTGAAGAGTAGAGAAGACGGCTTCGTTTGAAGTGATGGACTTTTGGTAATCAGCCACAGAGGCATTGTAGGCCCCCAAAATAACCATGAGGACAAGGATAGGAAAGGAGACGCTAAGTTAGATAGAGAGCACAATGGGAAACCAGTGGGGCAGCTGGTGGATAACAGCAGTAAGAATGCAGAGAATTTAGGGCAAGAGATTGAATGTAAGTTACATTGAACCCTCCTCCACAATGTTATGTAGAATAGGAGACTAACCTCTACTTCAGAAGATTCCAGAAAAGTAAAGTCCTCTACAGTGAGCTGAAATGGGTATGGGTGAACTCATAAAAACAACAATAATAACAGCTAACATTTGTTGAGAATTGATGTCCCCAGGGCACTGCATTAATCACTGTGTATACATTACCTCACTTAATCCTCGCAATAACTGGGCATGGAAGATGCTATATTAGCCCCATTTTACAAATGAGCAGATCCAGGCTTTCAGGACTTATATTTAACTTGCCTGGTCACAACCCAGTAGGAGCAGAACCAAGATGTAAACACGAAGTGCACACTCTTAATCAGTAGACTATAGAAAGGGAAGACAAAACGTAGGGTTTTAGGGCAAGTGTAGTAATTTAAAGGAGCCCTAGGTACAGTGGTTAAAGTGCTCGGTTGCTAACCAAAAGGTCGGCCACTCAAACCCACCAGCCGCTCGGCAGGAGAAAAATGTGGCACTCTGCTTCTGTAAAGATTTACAGCTTTGGAAACCCTGTGGGGTAGTTCTACTCTGTCCTATAGGGTCACTGTGAGTCAGAATTGACTCAATGGCAGTGGGTTTGGCTTTTTTTGGTTTTGGTAGTAATTTAGGAGCCCCTGGGTGGTACAAATGGTTAAGTGCTCACTACTAACCGAAAGGCTGGACGTTTGAATCCTCCCAGAGGTGTCTCCAAAGAAAGTCCTGGCAATCTACTTCCGAAACATCATAGCCATTAAAAACCCTATGCAGCACAGTTCTACTCTGAAAACATGGAGTCACCGTGAGTCAGAATCAACTTGATGGCAACTGGCTTTTTTGTTGTTGTTGGTGGTGGTAATTTATGTGTGTTTGTGTGTTTTTGGTTAAAAACATAAAACTGCGTATACTTCTCAAAATGAATCTGTGAAGACTGCTGATTCTGCCACTGACTGAGTCAAGTCTTGCCCTGGACCAGTCTCGAGAAGGAAGTGTAGCGCCAAGCATTAGTCAGCACAAGCCACTGCTTTCCCTTTCTGCTCCTCACACAAGGCACAAAGGGGTAGTGATAAGGGAACAGCTCTCCTCAGCTCAGCTCTGGATGTTAGCTAAAAAAGAACTGACCAGAAGGTGGCCTAGACACCTGTGAATGAACAAATCAATACAAGCGTAAAGAAAAACTAAGTTTGGCCCAGGACTTCAAGGTACACAAACTGTTATCCCACAGGGCAGTTGGTTTAATAAAAAAGGAAAACATTTTCAAATAACCACAGCTTCCCATTTCCATTTAAAACTAATTTAATGGCATGCAGTTCAAGTTTTTTCCAATGAAGACTTGACTATTACTTCTAACCATAACCAAAAAAAAGAAAACTATATTTTCTCATTCCACACTCGGCCACTTTAATCATTAACACTGCAGTACAATCCCTTCTCCATCATATTAGTAACATAGTGACAATCACAGAATCTCAGGATTATCTCATCTAACCATCTTGTTTTCTAGTAAGATAAAATTTATTTGGGCTTGGAGTAAATTTTCAGTTTAAAGCAACAACTAGTTCTAGACATCATGGAAAAAAATGAAATATAGAATTTTTTTTGGTCACAAAGCTTTTTTCATGCCTATAGGATTATAAAACATTTCTCTTTATTATTAGATAGTCTCTTTCTAAGATACTAGTGAATTAGTACAGTCATACAAATAAATAAAAAGGTGCCACCACAACATGATTGATGTAATTGGTGTCACTGAATCGTACACCTGAAAAATGTTGAGTTGGCAAATGCCGTGTTCAATATATTTTTACAACAATTAAAAAATAAAAAAGGTGCCACCAGCTCTTTAATCCCCAGTGGCATCATCTCCTCAAATTATGGACTTCTCTGCAGGAGACACAGCAGCCAGAAGATTGAACGTTATGATTGAATTGTGTTGAAAATCCTAAACTCCTATACCTGTGGATGTAATCCCGTTTGTGAATGAGGACTTTGTTAATGAGACACATCAGCAGAGGATGTGTTTTAAGTCAGTCACCACTGAGATATAAAAAAGAGCAGATTAGGCTCAGAAAGAGAAGCACAAATGGAGAGGAAGACATAGGCCACATGACGATCGCAAAGGAACAGAAGAAAAGAAGCTAAAACAAGATAAGGACCTTCCCCCAGAGCCCACAGAGAAAGAAAGCCTTCCCCTAGAGTCAGCACCCTGAATTTGGACTTCCAGCCTCCTAAACTGTGAGAAAATAAATTTCTGTTTGTTAAAGCCACCCACTTGTGGTATTTCTGCTATAGCAGTACTAAGAAACTAAAAGAAAATGTTTCACACTTTCTCCAATGGCATCCAGGACAGGGCACATGGCCAGTAAACACAATGGCAAAACCATGATGCCATGTATAGCACATGGTTCCTTCCAAGGAAAGGGGACTTCTTTGCTTCATAATTAGCATGTATGGGCTATAAAAAAATACAGGGCCTGGAACAAAAGTAGAGCCAGAGGACACACTCCGTGACTTTTAAATTATGTTTAGAAAACTAGGATCAAAGGTTGGGATTAGAGGTAGGCTCTAGTTGTTAAAGACACTGATCTCACCCACTAAGCCAAGCTGTCATTTCCTTCTACTTCCACCGTATCTCTTCAAGTTATGGGTTTGAAATAGACAATTAAGGCTGTCAATGCCTACATTCATTTTCCTTCTTCCTGTTTTTTATGGCATTGGATAAAATCCTATACCACCCCAACCCTTACAATGAGAATGAAATAGTGGATTCTAGAATTATGTCCTTAATTATCCTAGCAATGTCCCTAAGGTTTAGGTCTGTTCCTGGTGTGACTCAAGACCATACCATTCATCGTTTATTCATTGTTTTGCATAGAAACCCGTTGCTGTCCAGCCAATTCCAACGTATAGCGACCCTAGAGGACAGGTAGAACTGCCCCATAGGGTTTCCAAGGAGCAGCTGATGAATTCAAACTGCCGACGTTTTAGTTAGCTCCCGAGCTGTTAACCACTGCGCCACCAGGGCTCAGTTTTGTATATAAGCCTCAGGTTTTCATGTGTAATACCAGCATTATATTCTAAAGCTGAACAGATAACCGGTAATTTACAGAGCCCAGTGTTAGAACAGTCCTGCTGTGGATTCTTTCTCCCTAGAAGAAATGTGGTCAGCCGCTCCAAACTCTAAATTCTTTAAAGCCAGTACTTGTGTTTCTTACATTTCTGTTATCTCACAAAGCCCCTGGCACGAAGTAGGAACTCCACAAACATTGGTGATATACCAAACATGAGTCTTACTGCTTCAAAACAAAAAAAAAAGGGTAGAAAACATCTGGTATATGGTCAAGATCTAGCCTTTAACTTAATTATAAAGCGGTGATGCTTATAGTTGCAAAAATACAACCAGTATGCTAATTTTTAGCAGCAATATTATAAAAGGCCATAAGATGGTGATATTACTCCTCGAAAATCTGAGCTTCTCTTTTGTTTTTGGAATAGAGAAAAAAACCGGAAAAGTGTTTGTTTTTTTTCTCTCAATCTCTTTCTTTCTCTGTCTCTAGCTTCCTTTATTCTCTTCTACACTTCCCTTTTTTTTCTTCAATAATTTTTTATTAAAGTGTTTCTGTGGTGCCAGGGACCATGCTACATGCTGTTAAGAGAAGACACTAACTACCACAGCAAAAATACCAATAAACCCGGCCACTTTGACATTAAGAGATTCGCTCAAAGTTATATATCTGGTAAATAGCAGATCACGGACTTGAATCCAGGACTCGCTAATCTAAAATCAGAACTCATTTCACCACATGACTCTGCCTCTCCCTAAGTATAGAGAAATGAAGTCTATTCCTCATGTTTACTGACAATAGTAAATATGAGCTCTAGCCTTCATTTTAGGTTCCTGGGTGGTACAAATAGCTAAGCACGCCATTACTCTCTGAAAGGTTGGCAGTTTGAATCCACCCAGAGGTTCTTCAGAAGACAGGCCTGGCAATCTGCTTCTGAAAAGTCGTAGCCTTAAAAACCGTGTGGAGCAGTTGTACTCTGGACACATGAGGTTGCCAGAAGTCAGACTCACTGGCAACCGACAACAACAACATCCTTTATTTTAAAAACAGAAAATAGAATATTTTGTGTTTTTCTCTCTATAAAGATCTTAAAAGTGGATTGGCATTTACTAAGACAATTCTCATTGGACTTTTTCTATTTGAATGTATAACTCTTGTTATAAAAAGAGACACTCCAATCTAAATTATTAAAATATAATTATTCAAGGTATATTTAGTTATACACACATCACAGTTTTTGTTAGATAAAGAAAGAATGTCCCTTTAAGTGGTTTTTCCATGATTTTCCACTGTAATGCAGTAAATGCTTGGTGCTGAGGAGGCTGAAATTTTCATTTGAATTCTTATATTTAAATTTTTACATCACTGGCTGCAACCCCAGGGATGGGCAATTTGTAATGTTAGCAATTTTTTAGATGTTGAATATTAAAATCTACTTTTGTATTTCAAGGGTTATTTCTAATTACATGCACAATTGCTGATCCATCTGCCTTCTACATAGATGTCTGTGGTTATATATGCTTGAATAATTATTGAAAATTAAATATCGTAAACAGTCAAATTAATTTCTTTGAGCAAACCAAAGGCAGGAAGGCTGCACTAAGATAAAATGTGATTTGCCCCAAGAAACATAAAGACAGACTTATCTTACACCTCAATGAATTTGTCACTTTTCATTCTTACTTGATAGAGTTAAAAAAAAAAAAAAAAAAACCTGAAATTTGAAACGAGCAATACCTCAATACCTGAGAAGTATTATTGAACAGCAAAATACCTTAGCTGGATGAGTAATTTAAAATTTTAGTATAAAGATATTTCACTGTTAAATAACAAGCCCATACGTGTCTCCTGTAAAAACATAACCAGTTTCAATAAGAAATGGTTTCTTTGAGGGTACTAAGGTAATACAGAATTACAAAAGAAGAAAAATTTCCTGACCTGCATTCTATTTCTGTAATAGCAGCCAAACCCAACCAAACCTACCATCATTGAGTCGATTCTGCCTCATGGCGACCCTGCCTCAGAGCAACCTCGTAGGACAGGGTAGAACTGCCCCGTAGGGTTTCCAAGACTATAAATCTTTATGGAAGCAGACTGACACATCTTTCTCCCGAAAAGTGGCTGTTGAGTTCAAACCGCGAAACTCTGGGTTAGCAGTCAAGTGCTTTAACCACTTCGCCACCAGGATTCCTTCTTAATAGCAGCCAGTCATTGTTAAATATGGAAGAGTTGACTGCAGAGTCTAGGAAAATTGTGTTTAGTCAAATTTCAGCAGAAAAAAAGTGTTTGTTGATGGGTTTTCTCTTTTGCATTCTCTCTCTTTAACACACACACACACACACACACACACACACACACACACACACACACGGTAGAGAGGGACAAGATTACCTAGACCCAAGCTGCAGTAGAGAAACAAGTCAGATGGGATGAAGCCAAAGGAATGTAAAGCAGAGCAGAATTATTTTAACGCTAGCTGATATGGGTAGGTATTGACAGAATAGTTTTCTTAAAGTAGAGAGATCTGGAAAGTCCCAGAAAATACAAATTTGAACTTATAGTTCCACTATAGGTTCTTTCAAAGGGTGATCCCCAGATGGGACCTAGAAATCTGGTGAAATTTAGGGTATTTACTAGTCTCCAATTAGTCTGTACCAAGCTTTGCGGCTTGGCCCTGCCCAGAGGAATCAAATGAGGAATATGGAGGACAATGGGTGGATAGCTACAAGCACCGTGTCTGAGGTTCAGCCTCATCAGGGCCAAAGAGGTTCAGAATCAGGATGCTGGGTCGTGCTCAAAGGACTGAGGGTGGTACCATTCACAGAGGGGAGCCTGAGGTCAGATCGAAGTGGTACCTCAGTTACCAGGAGGAGAACACAAGTATTGGTTCATGGGGCAGGTGACAAGCAGTAACTTAGGATGGGCAAGGACTTCAGAGCCAGAGAAGCAGCTTAGCAGAGGCAGGTCAGAGGTTGAGTAAGAGACCTGAAGACAACCGAAACTATCTCCTGAGATCACCTTTAAGTAGAAAAACAGAGTGACACACAAAATAAACGATATTACCCATTAGAACGGTACACTACTAAAAAACATCTGTATGAGTCCAAAAAGTCGACATTTAATCTAAAGCAAAGATGAGACGATAAGGAGGCAGGGAAACTAGAGTACTGGAAATGGAACAACCAGAACACAATTAAAGAGAATGTTGACACAACGTGAAAAACGTAACTGATATCATTGATCAATTTGTATGGAAATTGTCAAATGAGAACCTAATTTACAGTGTAAATTTTCACCAAAAACACAATAAAATATGATTTTACTGTGGCCCACACAGAGCTTCAGGCAGTCTAGGGACTCTTTACAGTTGGCACCAATAAGGCAGTGTCTTTTGGATCACCCAGGGTCCTGGACACTCCAGGGGTCCACAGCAAACCCCACATTACAATTCTTTCCCAAAAGTGGTTTCTTAAGAGTATAGCTCTACATCATACAGACTTAAGTTAGAATCCTGCTCCTCCACCTGCTAGCTGTGGAGCTGTTGTTAGGTGCTGTCGACTCGGTGCCGACTCACAGTGACCCTACGTACAACAGAACGAAACACTGCCTGGTCCTGAATCCTCACAATTGTCGCCAGGTTTGAGCTCACCACTGCAGCCACTGTCAGTCCATCTCATTGAGGGCCTTCCTCTTTTTCGCTGACCCTCTATTTTACCAAGCATGATGTCCTTCTCCAGGGACTGGTCCCTCCTGATAACATGTCCAAAGTACATGAGACAAAGTCTTGCCTCCCTCGCTTCTAAGGAACGTTGTGGCTGTACTTCTTCCAAGACAGATTTGTTCGTTCTTCTGGCAGTAAATGCTATATTCAATATTCTTCAACAACACCATAATTTAAGTGCATCAATTGCATGCCAAAGCTGGATAATAAATAAGGAAGACTGAAGAATTGAAAATACCATGGCATGGGTCAGGCACACCTTAGTCCTCAAAGTGACATTTTGCTTTTTCACACTTTAAAGCGGTTTTCTGAAGCAGATTTGCCCAACACAATGTGTCGTTTGACGCTATGAAGTTACCCATAGTACTTACAAATCAAATCTCACACCTAAGGAAAGAACTGTAGAAGGGCATTTATTTTGCAAAGTGCCTCTCAAAAAAACCAAATACACCCATGCCAAAGACAGTTTCAGCATGAAAGTTGTAAAGAAACACTTGCACCACAAAACCTATTTAAAAAATGAGAGAGAGAGAAATGTGGCATGCAGGTGAGAGTAACAAGGTAATTTCAAAAATCCTAGCTTTCTCGTGGCAGGGGATTTGGGTAATAGCTTGCCAATTGTTGGTAACTGCTGCCAAAGACCAGGACTGCTGTGTTCAAATTGCTGGCAATGGCCGCTTATTGTTTGTGAATTTCTGTCTTAGCAGGGGACTCTACAGAGAGGCTACTCAGATCAGCAGGAAGAGGATTTGGACAATATCTCCAGTGGTCATCATGGCTAATGCAGGGAGGTCAGAAGAGAACAACTTTAGAAAGAGGACATTTATGAAAATACCCCTGGAAAAGATCTTGAATCTTTAGTTAGCATGTGTAGATTTAAATCTGCAGATGGATATAACCTCGGCAAAATAAAAAAAAAAATCATAAAATAATATTAATAGCTATCCCATCTAATCACTGAACATTTACAAAAGCATGATGAGCAGCTTGCTAGTTCTCTTCGCTTGGCTGATGGTCTATTCATCTATAACAGGAGGTAACACAGACACAATATCTCACACAACCTGATAAAAGAATCCTTCGGAAATTTTTGCTTGGGGAACTTACATATAAATAGCATCTCTTTTATGGTTTATTTCCTTAATGTTATCTGCTAAATATCTTAGAATGTGATTTAAAACAAAATTTGACTTTCAATTCTTAAAGATTTTTCCCCTCTCCGGTCAAAAGGCAATACAACACTTTAAAAGTGACCGAGTATACCTCAGCTGGGATTAAATCTCAATTCTCCCATTTGCAAGCTGTGTGATTTCGACACATTTCTAAAACTCTCTGAGCCACAATTTACTCATCTGTAAAATGCAGCTAATCATAAAACTCTCCTCTGGCTTGCTGGTATGAAATGAAATGAGAGTATATGTGTAAAGCATTTCCTATCACTAAACAATGTTGGCTATCATTTATCTCTTTATCCATAGCATATTGAACCAAAACCAGATCATGAGTCAGTGAATCTGGTGTTAAGTCCGTTACTAGCTGAGTGACTTTCAGCAAGTTAGTTTCCTAAACTTCAGTTTCCTCAATGATAAATTGAGAGCTATCATGCTAATACCACATTCTTCAGTGGGTTATTGTGAATATGAAATAATAGGCATCAAGTACGCCTGGCAAAGATACACAAAAGTATAAGTTATCATCATCATCATTGACATCATCATTGTCATCATCATCATCCACCTATACCTTCCCTAAATGCCAAAGATGTAACATTCTCATATAGCTCATTGTACAATTATTTGAGAACCAAAACATAATCCATCTTCCAGTTCGTTGGGGCCATGTAAGCAATGAGGAGAGAAAGGTACTGGACTAATAGGCTGAAGGTGAGTGAAAAATAAAACTCTAATCTCCAATATAATAAAAACTAAATGGTCCCTTTATGAGAAAAACAGCAGAAACCTTCTGGAATGGGCTTCCCGGTTTGAAATATCCTGATATACAACTAGGTCTCCCTCTTGTACCAAAATATGAGTGACTGCTTCTTCTAAATGAAAATGTCCTGATACTGGTGACAATGCCTAAGTCATGAGAAACGTGAATGAGTCTGTGAAGAAGTAAGTATCCGATAATATCTATTACTTTTCCCAGATGAAGGGGACGATAATGACATTTTCAGGCATTTGGAACTCTTCTGCACATAAAAGAGGTATTCTGTAATGGGGTTTTCAGGCTTAGAATCAGAGTTCGTATTATGATCTTGGCAACCCAATTAGCCAGACTTTCTTTTTTAAGAGGAGTCCTGGTAGCACAGTGACTAACCAAAAGGTGGTTGGTTCAAACTCACCAGCTGCTCTGCGGAGAAATTTGTGGCAGTCTGCGTTGGTAAAGATTTACAGCCTTAGAAACCCCATGGGGCAGTTCTACTCTGTCCTATAGGGTCACTATGAGTCCAAATTGACTTCATGGCAGTGTTTTTTTTTTTTTTTTTTTTAAACAATTGACTCAATATACTAAATAAAAGAGAATATTAGCTGGCAATGGACATCACTATTGGCCAAAAAAAAAACAAAAACAGAAAACCTGCCATCAAGTCGATCCCAACTCATGGCGACCCTATAGGATAGAGTACAACTGCTCCATAGAGTTTCCAAGGCTGTAAATCTTTCAGAAGCAGACTGCCACATCTTTCTCCTGTGGAGTGATGGTGGGTTTGAACACTGACCTTTTGGTTAGCAGCCAAGCGCTTTAACCACTGTGCCACCAGGGCTCCTTTCATGAGCTACAGAGAAAGGAAATCAGCAAGACAATGTTGCTTGAACATGAACAAGTTCACATCTGTCTTTCCTGTATCTGAATGGTGATAACATTTCAATTACTAAGACCCTTATAACCAAACCAGTTGCCATCAAGTCGATTCCGACCCATAGCGACCCTAGAGGACGGAGTAGAACTGCCGCATAGGGTTTCCAAGGAGCGGCTGGTAGATTTGAACTGTCGACCTTTTGGTTAGCAGCTGTATCACTTAACCACTGTGCCACCAAAGACCCTTATAACCATGTTCAAAGCTATGTGTAATTTTAGTACAAAAATTTAGTACTTTTACACGTAAAATTTAAATTTAAAAATTCAGTACAAAAATTACACATAGCTTTGGTTATAAGGGTCTTAGAAATTGAAATGTTATCACCATTCAGATACAGAAAAGACAGACATGAATTTGTTCATGTTTAAAGCAACATTGTCTGCTAATTTCCTTTCTCTGTTGCTCTTTTTTTTAAGGAAAAGAGAAAGGTAATTCAAGAACTGAAAAGCAACCCAAGATTGTCCTTGTATTTAACCTGAGAAAACAACTGTGACTGAGACATAGTTACAGGAAACAGACTTCCCCTACGGAGGGTGCTCTGTTAGGATGAACCAGTCTTGAAAAGTCCCAACCATAACTGGCCAGAAAAGTCAGAATAAAATTGATTTCATTTTCATTTTCCTAGGAGCAAACCAAGGCTCAGGGAAGCTAAGTAACATGTCATCCACCTAGTAAGTGACTGGACTAGCAATTAAGTTCAGATACCTCTGGCTAAAAAGCCTGTGATTCTATAGTAAGGCAAACTATCTCCTGTAAGCCAGGTTCCTCCTCTATAAACCTAGGGCTTGGGGACTAAGAAGATGATGTCTAAGATCCCTCCTGGAACAAATATTCTATGAATCTAAATTTGTTGGTGGTGGTGGTGATGGTTGCCATTGAGTTGACTGCAACTCATGGCGACCCCAATATGGGTAGAACTGCTCCATAGGGTGTCCTTGGCTATAATCTTAATGTAAGCTGATACTGCCAGGCTTTTTCTTCTGCAGTACTGCTGGGTGGGTTCAAACCACCAACCTTCAGTTTAGAATTCGAGCACAAACCATTTGCACCACCTAGCGACCTTATGAATCTAAACTTCAACCATGTGTCTCCTCATAGGGCCAGGTGAGTGAAGAGCCAAGGAGATGTGCCCACTTGGAGGCTGTGTGCAGCTCTCCACACACCATCTAGAGTCTAAATTCCAGACCAACCTCCAGGTCTTGGTCTAGACCAAACTCCTGGTCTTGGTCTAGAATGATCCCCAAATGACCCCAGCCTACTTCCTGGGCCTATGTGGGCCTCTTTGCTGGATCCATTCTCTTAGGGCAGGTCATACCTCCTCAGTGCACAACCCCAGGACTGAGGGTTGGCCAAGGGGCAGCTGTTTACAGGGAAGACAGCAGAGCTTGGACATGTGGCCTGGGGTGTGCACAAACATGCACATGAGACAGAACTAGGGAATGAGAAGAGAAGTTGGTCAGGAGTGAGCGGTGGGCAGGGCCTGCTCTCCCCATTCTAACTCATTATGGTACTCAGCGGACACAGAGAACTCTAATTTCAAACCTGGCCTTCCAGGTTCGAATATTTGTCAAAGTCGGAGAATGGAACATATTTTATTAACAGTTTTGTTAGCTTGACTTATAGCTTTTAAATATTTATACTTCAGGTATGTGGGCCTCTATTTGTTCTCTTATTGATCCCGGACCTGCAAATATTGAAGCGATAGCATGCTTTGTTTGGTTGGCACAAAGCATTGCTTTCATTTTTTTTTTTAAAAGCTTGAACTAGGCTGTATAACAATCGGGAGATTTCACATGATAACAGTAATCTTTGGTGTCTCTTGCAGTAAGAGAAGATCTAGCCACTCGAATACAATGTTCTTGCACATAATCGTCCTCTGGGGTAAAACACTGGCTGTCCCCTTTTAGGAGTCCCTGGGTAGTACAAGCAGTTAACTTGCTCAGCCGCTAGCTAATAGATTGGAGTTTGAAGCCTACCCAGAGGTGCCTCATAAGAAAGGTCTGATGCACATGGGGGTCACCATGAGTCAGAATCGACTCAATGGCAACTAATTGATTGGTTGGTTGGCCCTCTTTCAGGCAGGGTTGTTGTTGTTAGATGCCGTAGAGTCGATTCTGACTCCATTGTTGCAGCCACTGTGTCAGTCCATCTCCTTGAGGGTCTTCTTTTTCGCTGACATTCTACTTTACCAAGCATGATGTCCTTCTCCAAGGACTGGTCCCTCCTGATAACATGTCCAAAGTATGTGTGATGAAGTCTCACCATTCTTCCAAGGGTGGGACTGTCCATTTGGCCAGCTTCACAGCTTCTGGCTGGAATCGCATAGCCAATGCCCCCCCTTCAATGAAGCAGAAGATCTTTAACCATTTCACTCCCTTATATAACCTATCTTCTGGGTAGATATCTGAGCAAATGACCCCTGATTTTAAGTGATCTTAAGATGTTGGGTGAATCACCTCATCTAATGAGATCATGTGGGACATTAATCCAATTGAGTTTGTTTTGTGAACAAATAAGTATCATTTGGTGTGATTGAAGATATAACCCCTAGCCTCACAATTCTCTTGTTTAAGAAAAGAACATGCAGTAATCATTTGAAATTTGGAGTGAAGTTTCTTTGTCTATCTGTCTTGTGTTCAGGGCGAGCCAGATAAGCAGTTAGCTGGGGTCCTTCCTGATCATTCTCACAGAAAGAAAATCACCCCTGTTCTACCCTCCAAAAAGTCTTATTGAAAAATAATGAATACAAACAATGAGATTATCATTTGTATTCCCATGTTGGAGGCTTCATCTTTAGAAGAAGGGCAATGTTATACGTGTGTCACTGGGTATAATTTTCTTTTTTTTTAATATTGAAACCTCCACGGTGACTCTAATTTCAGTTAAGACCAGAACACACCCGCATATGGTGTATGAAGTAAAATTAATTATGGCCTCAACGTCTCCTCTTCGTTCTTTCTCCTCATCATGTATTAATCTTCTGGGTACTGTTCTACATGGTAAAATACGGAGTAGGAATTGCTGTTAATATGCTGTTGCCAGGTTAAAGTACTGGAGAATGTGAAGATGTCAGAAAACAAATCCCAGAGAGAAATGAAACACTGTTTTCCTTAGCTTATGATTACCATACAAATAGACTCCTTCTGAATTTAAATTACAATGACAGAAAAAAAAAAAAAAAATCCTTTACATTTGCTTAAACACAGTGACAGGGATGGAAGGGCAGACTTGCTCCTGCACTGCAGTCCCTGGGTATTATCGCTCTTTCTACAGATTCACACACAAAAACACAATCAGACAAACACACACTCTCGCTTTGAAACTTGGAAAGAATCATGTTGCAAAACATTGCAGCAGACGACACTTCTTGAAATAAAAGCAAAAATCTGTTATCTTCAACCACAAGGGAAAGTTATTATAAACAACGTATGGAAAAACCTAACAGGCGCGCGGAGAGGAGTGGGGAAAAAAATGCCACTTTATCTAAGTAGACAGTGAATTTTTCCAGGATCAAAAGCTTAATTTTAGAAATGCCTGGTCACATTCAACTATCAGTGATAGAAAGGTTATTTGCTAGGCAACAACAAGTCTAGTGGTGGCTCTGAAACAGCTTTGTTTAGCATGAAACACCCAGGAAGAGTAGGGAAAAAATAAAAAGGTTGGCTTTAAGTAGATAATTAGCAAAGCAAGTTCCCAAAGCAACCTAGGACCATGGAGAAAAGAATGTGCCTGGCTGTCCCTGCTTCCATGGGTGTATGTACACCTTGCCTTTTCTCTCTTTAAGTAACCTACCAACACCGACACAATTTTTTTTTTTTTTTTTTTAGGGAAAAAAGAAGTGGGCCCGTATTAAAATTTATTTATGTATGTACGCATTATTATTTCAACCGACAAATTTTGATAATTATTTTTTATATCATAAAGTCATTAACAGCACATATATATATATTTTTTTTATATTTTATTGTACTTCAGGTGAAGGCTTACAGAGCAAATAGTTTCTCATGAAACAGTAGTACACA
>NW_004444077.1:5220132-5345151 GCF_000243295.1 Trichechus manatus latirostris
TTTTTATCAGGAATGGGTGTTGGACTTTGTCAGCTGCCTTTTCTGCATCAATTGAGATGATCATGCCAACACCTACATAATTTTGAAGATCGAGTTCAAATTTTACTTACTCCTTGATGTCTTGGTTAGGAAGGTTAATGCACAGCCAGACAAAGTAAAAAATCAGTCCCCTTTATTTATTATAAATCAGATTTAGAAGAAACACAACCAGAATGCTCCTTAGAAGTGAGGATAGCAAGACATCAGCTCACTTACTCTGGACATATCATCAGGAAAGACCAATTGCTAGAAAAGGGCATAATCTTTGGTAAAGTACTGGGTCAGTCTGGGAAAACGAGGGAAACCCTCAATGCGATGGATTGACACAATAGTCTCAACAGTGCACTCAAAGATACTATGCTGAAGATGGCACAGGACCAGCCAACGTTTCATTCTGAATAAGGTCACCATGAGTCAGAGTCAATTCAACAGCAACTAACAACAATAACACTTATTAACTTTTAGAGTGAGCATTCTGGTGAACGTATTTTCTTTTCATCTTTTCATTCAACATATATTTACTAAGTACCTATTTCTTGTCATTCATTGTTCAAGGCAGAAGATACAATGGCGAACAAACAGTTAAAAACCTCTGTCCTCGTGGAGTTTACTTCTAGTGCGAGAAATATGTGATAAACAAAATGAAGAGGTACTTTTATTAGATAGTGATGAGTGCTACAGAGAGAAATAAAGGAGGAGAGGGGCACAGGAAAAGCTAGAAGGCTGAGATATTAAATAGGATGAACAAAGAAGTAAAAGGTGTTGTTGTAGGGTTGGTGACAGGTGAAGTAGGCCCTGAGAGAGCAATAAGTCAGTCAGGTAGGTGTCAAGGGGAAGAGTGTTCCAGTCAACAGAAACAGCAGGTGCAATGGCCCGGAAGCAGGAGCATACCTGAGTGCTCAGGTGACACAAGAGGGTAATGAGGAGTGAGCAAGAGGACAGAGAGGTAAGGGCAGTGTGGTGTGAAGTGGGCTGTGGGAAGGGGGAAGATCAGACCTGTCTTTACTGTCTGAGGGAAGAACTTGGGCTTTGAATGACGCTAAATTTCTTTAGGCATCTGTAAAATGGTGACCATTACCGCACATGCCTTTAATGGTTAGGAAGATTCAGTAAGACCTTAGCATGGTGTCTGGCACACAGAACTCTCCAAATCTGTTTGGACTGTATCAGTACCTTCTCTGCCATAGCATCTAAACATGCCTGACCAGGAGTTCCCTGGAGGTTGAGCTAGCTGGTTAGTCCACCCTGGACCCAGAGGAGAGTACCACATACAGAAGCACCAGGGGCCTTTGTGGATCCCAAGAGCTTCTGTGACTGGGGGCTGGGCTCTGAGGCACCTCTGCTAAGGCGGCCCTGGTGAGTCAGGCTTTCCCAGCGTGGTTTACTTCTCAGGTTGAGGGAGGCAGGTGATGACAGGCACACTTTGTCCCACGGCATATTTGATTGGCAGCTGTAACAAACTGGTGGTGCTACATTTATCTTTGAAAAGATACCAGCTTCTCCCTGTCAACATTCTTTTAGAAATTTGAACAATTTAATGCTTAACTGGGTACTCTATGCCCTAAAATAGAAGCACCTGGGATTCTTCTCACCACAAAAGGGCTGACCATAGAGTTTCACACACAGAGTAGCTGCCCTAAAGCACTGACGTGTTGGTTTATAATCATTCTTTTCTTGACAAAGACCCTGGGATGCATTGGAAACTGAAGTTATAAAGGGTAAGGAAGCATTTGTTCAATATGGATCAATAAAAATGAAATGAAGTACTGTTAAAATGGTAAGAAAAGTCATCAGGAAGTATGCTGTGATGGGCAAACCCTATCTATCTTGGAGAGATAACGTGTTTCTCAATTTGTTCTCCCAGGGCCTAGCACAGTGCTTGACATAAAGTAGGTTTCTCTCACATGTTTGTTGAATTAATTAATTAATAATTAATACAGAAAGCAAGACACAATAACATTATCAACTCATTAAAGGCCACAGAAGGTTGAATTTGGCTTATTTATGATGAGTTTATGTTACAGATCCAACCCATAAGCCCCAAAACCTACTGCTTCCATTCTTTTGTTCATAATAAGGTTTATAGATGCCTGGCCCTATTTTTACACCCTCCCTTTATTTTAACTACCCATACAATGGTAGTTGGCCTTCTTCATGAATAAAGGATCTAAACAGGATGCTTGGTTTTTTGTTGTTAGGTGCCATTGAGTCAGTTCCGACTCATTGGACCCCATGTATAATAGAACAAAATGTTGCTCGATCTTGTGCCATCCTCACAATAGTAGGTATGTTTGAACCCACTGCCGCAGCCACTGTATCAATCCATCTCATTGAGGGTCTTCTTCATTTTTGCTGACCTTCTACTTTACCAAGCATAATGTCCTTCTCCAGGGATTGGTCCCTCCTAATAACTTGTCCAAAGTAAGCAAAATGGAGTCTCGTCATCCTTGCTTCTAAGGAGCATTCTGGCTGTCCTTCTTCCAAGACAGACTTGGTGGTTTAGTAATCCTGATTTGTCTGTTGCTTGTGATTCTGAGGCACAAAATTCTAATTTTAGAGAACTTTTGTTCATGCAGAGATGCTTTATAGGTTCCCTAGGTACACTTCCATTTTGTAAGATAGGTTATTTTAAACCTATCATAGATAATGTACATGAGCATTTTAATATTGTGAACTATCGTATAAATTACAATTATGGCTATAATTATTATTATGATTTCTATTAACAAAGACCAGCTCCTGTATTTCTCCTATTTATGAAAGTAAAAGACATTTCCAAAATAATTACCTGCTTTATCCCACCACATATCAAATTACATTAAAATCAAACATGATAGAATGACAGCACCACAGAGGTATAAGTCACTATGACATTGTTTTAACCATGCCCAAACTTTTAATCATTTCAGTTAATGTTAAAATCCAGCACGAAATTAATGCTGCAACTCCCAAAGTGCTTTGATAACCTAGGATAAACTGATTTAAAAAGTGACCAATGACCCCTTAATTTTTCTTTTTGAACGTTTATGAAATTTCCAGTATTGCACATATTCTGCTAACTTGCAGAGTATTCAATACGAAATTCTTTCAGTTCCGCAGAGGCAACTGAATCCAGAGATGACATTTTGAAAATTAGTTAAATGTCAAATGAAAATTTAAACAAAAGTAATTACTGAAGAGATTTTCAGCCATGGTTAGTTTCAGAAAGGTGTAAGTGCCTTTCACTACAAGGAGAAGATCAGAAACCCTTGTGAAATATTAATAAATGATATGTACTATCCAAAACATGTGTTCTTTCTGTAATTCATTCATTCCTTCAGCATTCCCCTTAGATCATGTGAGCTATGTAAGGCACTGTCCTTGGAATGGATAACAATTATCTTATTTCCCACTGTACTCCAGCAGGGTACACACACACATGCCTGGCACAGAGTAGGTACTCAATACACTATGCTGAAGATTGAAAATATTAACAAATGAATGAATGAGTAAATGAAAGATGAGTAAGAAACAACCCATTCCCCACTCATAAGAACCATATTTTTTATAAGGGAAGGGAGGGGTAGAGAGGAGAAAACACTGACTAGATAGTAGATAAGTGGTAACTTTGGTGAAAGGTGGTAAGATAGTACATAATACTGAGGAAGTTAGCACAACTTGACCAGGGCAAAGTCACAGAAGCTTCACAGATACATCCAAATGCCAAAAG
Source organism: Trichechus manatus latirostris (assembly GCF_000243295.1). Lineage (NCBI taxonomy): Eukaryota > Metazoa > Chordata > Mammalia > Sirenia > Trichechidae > Trichechus > Trichechus manatus. The sequence goes on from NW_004444077.1 coordinate 5,223,881, forward strand.
ACTGACCTACTGGGCTGAGAGCTGGGGACCATGGTCTTGGGGGACATCTGGCTCAACTGCGTAACATAGTCTATAAAGAAAGTGTTCTACACTCGACTGTGGTGAGCAGTGACTGGGGTCTTAAAAGCCTGGGAGCAGCCATTTAAGATACATCTACTGGTCCCACCCCTGCTGGATCAAAAGAGAATGAATAAGACCAAAGACACAAGGGAAAGATTAGTTCAGAGGACTAACAGACTACAATGACCACAGCCTCCAACAGACTGCGGCCAGAACAACTAGATGGTGCCTGGCTACCACCGCTGACTGCTCTGACAGGGATCACAATAGAAGGTCTCCAACAGAGTTGGGAAAAAAGTGTAGAACAAAATTCAAATTCACACATACACACAAAAGACTAAGGTTGTTGGTCTGACAGAGACTGGAGGAACCCCAAGAGGATGGCCCCCAGACACTCTTTGAACTCAGTACTGAAGTCACTCCTGAGGTTTACCCTTCAGCCAAAGATTAGACAGGTCTATAGGACCAAAAACAACACATGTGAGGGATGTGTTTCACAGTTCAATCATGTATACGAGACTAATGGCACAGCAGCCCGAAAGCAAAGGCAAGAAGGCAGGAAGAGACAGGAAAACTGGATGAATGGAAACTGGGAACCTGGGTTGGAGAAGGCGAGGGTGCTGACACATTGCAGGGTTGGCAACCAACATAACAAAACAATTTGTGTACTAACTGTTTGATGAGAAACTAGTTTGTTCTGTTAACTTTCACCTAAATCACAATTTTAAAATATCTCAAAAAAAAAAGAATCATATTTTTTGTAATACAAATGCCAGTATATTTCCTACACTATGAATGGCTTAAAAAAAAACAGACTATGTACTTGGTTTTGCTTATTTTGCTGCAGATAACTTGAAACTTGGAAACTAGAAAAATGTTCTAGCAAAAAAAAAAAAAAAAACTAGAAATCATTACATAGAGAAGCTTTCCACTTTCATTTAGCAGAAATGGTTCTAAGTAGACAGTGAAAAATGAAGTTGTACATTTATAGAGGGAGCTTAACAAATGTGACCTGTGTCAAAAAGGTATTCTGTGGCTCACTTTAGGATGGGAAGATAACAAACAAGAACACCTTCTTGAAGTTTCATGAACAATGCGAAGGGACAGAAATTATTGGAATCCAAAAGATCTGTCCTGGCCAAGAATGCACTTCCATAGTTTACAATATTTATGCAACAGGAGTCTATGAAAAGAAACCTTACTTACCTTCTTACCTTCTATGATTAATTTTGAAAAAAAAGTAGGCTTTTAGATACTTTGTTTAAAACAGTTTTCCTTTAATGGAAACAAGCCAGAATTGTACATTCCCACCTGGTGTTTATATAGAGACAGCCTATTCACCAAAGCAATCAATCCAGGAGAGGAGCAAAAACAGCCTCAGATCACAGAAATAAATGCTACAAAGCCAGGCTACTGAGATTGTTGCACTTTTACTCTGTGGGAGGAGTCTTCAAGGTCACCCTTCAGAGCCTAGTGATTCTCAACCTACTTACTATTCTAATACCTTATTTATATGATGTTTCAGCAGATGGGAAGCAGCAAATTAGAAGGCAGAGCCCTGGAAGAGAGAGGCATACTGATCTCAGAAGTGTTGGCAAGCTGAGCTCCAGAGGAAACCCAAGCATTACTGCAATTGATGGAGCCCCAGACAAAAATTAATAGTCCAGTTGAAAACCTTGTACTCAGGACCAGCTATATTTTTGACAGGACCCAGCGAAAAATGAAAAGGCAAAGCCCCTTGTTCAAAAATTATTAAGAACTTCAAGACAGTGACAACAGGATATTTAAAGCAAGCATGTGGCCCTTCTAGCATAGGCCCCTATGCGACCGCATAGGGGTTGCATGCCCATGAAGCCAGCCCTGCGTGTATCATTATGTTCGAAGTACTATGTTTGAAAACTGAGGATCACATTTACTATACTTCAGAAAGTGCTTCTGAAACATGTTGTTGTTAGTTGCCATTGAGCAGGCCACCAACTCATGGCAACCTCACACATCAAAACCAAAAATCTGTTGTCTTTGAGTCAATTTCAACTCATAGCAGCCCTACAGGACAGAGTAGAACTGCCCCATAGGGTTTCCAAGGAGCAGCTGGTGATTCAAACTGCCGTCCTTTTGGTTAGCAGCCCAGCTCTTAACCACTGCACCACGAGGGCTTCACGCCATACACAATGGAAGGAGATTCTGCCTGGTCCTGTGCCATCTCCACGATCAGCTGCAGACTGGACTGTTGTGAGCTGCATGGTTTTCACTGGCTGATTTTCAGAAGTAGATCAAATAGGCCTTTCTTCCTCGTCCATCTAAGTCTGGAAGCTCTGTTAAAAGGCCTTTCTTCCTAGTCTGTCTTAATCTGGAAGCTCTCAGAAGACCTGTTCAGTATCATAGCGATATGCAATCCTCCACTAACAGACGGGTAGTGGCTGCACATGAGGTTCACTGGCCAGGAATCGAACCCAGGTCCTCACAAGGAAGGTTAGAATTGTACCATTAACCACCACTGCCTTCTCTGAAACATAGGGTTGTTTTTTTGTGTGTGTTTGTTTGTTTTTTTTAAGTTTTGGCCCCTAAAGTCACCTGGAAAGTTTTATCTGGAAACACACTTATGTCTTGGTCTCAGGAGATGCTTGATATGACCAAAATTCCAAGATGCAAATCCAATAATAAGCTCATGTTTCACCGTCAAATATAAGTTTTTCTTTTATTATAAAGTGCATTTGTCTTGTAAACTGCTTGTTTCTTCTTTTAGGTTTGAGAAGTTTCTTATTTTTGTATGTGTGTTCCTTGTCCACCTATGTGCAGCCTCCAAAATCCACAAAGGCTTATTAATCAGAGTAGATGAAAGTATAAAATAATTTAAGTCATTTACGAGTTATTACAACCCAGCAAAGCATTGATAGAGATCTACTGAAAACATCTCTAATATTTCTGAACATATGCAGCCAAATATAAACCCACCAACTATATTTGATTAAGAATAAAAGTGAGAATTTGAAGACCCTGATTATCAGATACCATTTTATGCCAAAAGCCATTTCATTGGGCACTAAAAATATTTAAATGCTACAATTATAGAAATATGTCTAAATCTGGTTTTGCAATAAACCATTTAATATATATTCCTATTTCCCGTGCATGAACATCATTTCTTTGGAAGAAAGCATTTCTCACTATGACAGAAAACAATTTAACTAAGTAAAAAAACGAACAATTTAGTATGTCCACAGCCAGGATGAAGTGTATCTTTATAAAACAGGAAATTTTACAGAGAAGAGAAATTTACTTAAGTGGTGGGAGGCAAAATTAGATGTGTTGCTTAACTGAAGTGTCTGCAATGGCAACATATTTAAAAATGGTGCATTGGCAAAGGCTCAACATTTTCTGCTGATAATAGTCTGTTTCTAATGTGATGGATTTATTTTACATCTCCTCACTCATGTTCTCAGAGATTTCCCTTCCTCAAACAACCAATAAATATTATAACTATTCATTATTGCCAGAAAAAAAATCACATATAAAAACCTTAACATCATTTAATTAGTCTCTTCATTTTAAAGCTGTGTGATAGTAGCAATAAATGACGGTTACGGTAAAATAAGTATAAGGCTCTTGTTTTATTCATTTTTGTACCACATGTGCCTTGCACAGTGCCTGGTATGCCGTTTTGACAGTGGCCATCAAGTCAATTCAGACTCATGGAGAACCCATGCATGTCAGATTACAACTGTGCTCCATAGGGTTTTCAAAGCCTGATATTTTAGAAGTAGATTGCCAGGCCTTTCTTCAGAAGTGCCTCTGGGTGGTCTCAAACTTCCAACCTTTAGGTTACCAGCCAAGTGTTTTCAGCATCTGCACTGTCCAGAGACTCCTAGTATATGGTAGGCACTTATAAAATAGGAACATACAGTATATATCTGAGACTTCCAAGACATTTAATCAGATTGATTAATCACCAGTTTTCAACAAAGGATTCTTCATGAGCAAATTCTCTAGAAGACAAGAATTAATGCATTTAATAATAGCTCTAATAGCTAAACATTGTTATCAAGCATTTCATATATGCTAAGTGCTTTATGAAATGCATTAGCCTATTTAATGCTCAGAGTTCTGGGGGAGCAGTAGTTAAGAGCTTGGCTGCTAACCAAAAGGTCAGCAGTTCATATCCACCAGCCACCCCCTGGAAACCTTATGGGGCAGCTCTACTCTGTCCTGTAGGGTTGCTATGAGTCAGAAATGACTCCACGGCAACAGGTTGGTTTTCTTTTTCTTTTTCTTTTTTTGGTATTAAATCCTCACAACAAATCAATTAGTATCCCCATTTTGCTGATGGGCAACCTGAGCCTTAGAGAAGTTCAGTCACTTGGCCATTGTCATAAGGCTAGTGTGTGAGTGCGACGTGACTCCAATGGACGAGTCCATCCTTCTCATCAGTGCACTGGTATCCAGCGTGAAATCTGAGAAGACACGCGGTTATTGTGCAAATCTTGTTCAACAGGTTAAGGCTAAGCAGAGTTATCTAAAAATGGAATAATTCACTTTTAACAGAATTGTTGCAAACTTTCCCATGGGACATTACAGATAAAATTTAAACCAGCAAATCTCCATCTAAGAATCATTAACAAAGAGAGACAGGGTTTAATCCAACCACATGCTAGAAACCACAAATATTTCTAGGTCATGACCCACAGCAGTTCACAAGTGACAGCTAAAAATTGGTGGTCAATGTCCGAGCTAATATAGATGAAAAATCCCAGCACTAATGTGACTTAGTAAATAAAGACGAATAGCTTTCATTGATCTCTCTCCTAATTACCAAATCTAAAGGCTACTTCTAGTCTTTAACCTTTGTGCAGGAACATCTCTTCCTTCTTGAGCCTCTCTTCTGACTTGGTTTCCACAGCAACAGTGTTATGGTACTTCGGTTTATATAAAGAAAAATACATTTCAAAGTTTGATGGCAAAAATATGCATTATTAGTACTGGGCATATTAGAAACTCTAAGGGCAGTGAGCAGCTGAGTTTCAGTCATACCTAGAGCAGACACCGAAAAACCTTTAGGATTGAGCCTATGAGAGTCCCTCTCTCTCTCTCTTTCTGTCTCTTCTCAGCTCCTCCATGCACACAGCCACCCCACAGTTCTCAAATTTACAACCCCTCAATTCTACCACAGCCAGATATTATCTCTGAGTCCCAATAACAAATTCCTGGAAGAGACAGTCTTGGTTCCACTGTCAACCCCACCCTAATCAACTAGGGTAAGGAGGGAAGAAGGAGCCCTGGTGGTGTAACGGTTAAGTGCCCAGCTGTTAACAGAAATGTTGAAAGTTCGAACCCACCAGACACTCTGTGGGAGAAAAGACAAGGCGATCTGCTCCCATAAAGATTACAGCTTAGGAAACCATATGGGGCAGTTCTACTCTGTCCTATAGGTTGCTATGAGTGGGAATTGTCTTGACGGCACACAACAACAACAAGGAGAGAAGGATTAGAGGGGGCAATACTTGGAGAAAAGGGAGTGTAATGTGCTGGACAGATATCATCAAAAGTGTCCACAGGAGGGAATCATCTCTGTGAGATTTTAAGCCTAGTGCTCTTTTTCACTACACCTGAAATACTGTCTTCACTTTCCATGTTCATCTCTTCTCAGAGCCACCAGGTCCTGGCCAACTGTATCTCCACACTGTCTCTCTCGTAAGTCCCCTTCTTTCCACTTCCTTCAATGCCACTGTCATTTATAGACTCAAAGACTATCTGAGTCAGAGATGATCTCAGGGCCTTCAATAGTAAATAAATATCATCTCTCCTTCGGTGTTAGGTTGAAAGGGATGTCAAGTGTGGGCACAACATGAAAGAGTGCTACAGTCGATTAATGATGTCTGCCACGGGAGCAGGAAATAGGAAGTGGGAGCACTTGTGCCAGGTCTTGATTCTCGTCCAAACTCTTCGATTTACAGATGAGGATTCTGAGGCCTGCAGCTGTGAAGTGAACTTTGCCCACTGGTAGTGACAGGGACTGGACTAAAATCTGGATCACCAACTACTATTACTACTAGTGCTCTTTCCAGGGAATTATACTATTTTATTCTTGGGAAATAGAGATATCTAAAATAGGGACGTTTCTAAAAGCCTGATAGACGGCTCCCACTTTAGACACATCACAGTCTACTTTTCAGCCACAACTTAATTTAGATGATTGCATATATGGTGAGTCAACATGTCAGACAGATACAATCTTACATGAATGTAATGAACCAATATGTAAAGTATTATTCTTATTTGTAGTCTGAAAACACCAATGCCTAAGATCTTAATCATATAACTTGAGTACCTAGTTAGCTAAAAAAAACTCTGCACTTCTGAATAAAATAGTATCAAGAAGGCAAAGAAGATAATATTTAACGTTTATTGAGAGTTTACTATGTGTTAAGTATTCTTTAAAGTACTTTACATATATTAAGTTATTTATCTTCATGATAAGCCAATTTGTTAGTTACTGTAGCCCCATTTTTCACAGAGAAGGAAACTGAAGCAAGAGAAGTTAAGTAACTTGCCCAACATCACATAGCTAGGAAGTGATAGAACTGGGATTTAAACATAAAGAAGTCTGGTTCTAGTGCCCAAGCTCTTAAACACCACTCCATGTGGCTGCTCTCCCTCCCAGGGTTACTGTGAAGCTTAACTATGCTTACACATGGCAAAGTGCTGAAAAGATATTTGTCATTTTGCTATGAAGTAATGATACTGCCATCACTAACTCACCAAACATTGGTTTCATAATTTTATTGTTAGAGTTTCACATGCTTTCCTAGAATAATCTACTTTAATATGAATAAAATTTATAGAGTTTCAAGATACATATACATTATTTTAAGAATGTCAAGAAGACAGGAACAAAGTCATTCAAAAATGACAGAAGATGAGCAAGAGCAGGAGACTATAAAGTGGTAGCAATCCTAAAACTTTAAGACTGTCGAGGTCAATGGCGAAACTACATTTCTGTAATAGCTCTTCTGGTTGTGACTCTCAGTGATTTTAAAGAAAAGTACATCCAGAATATCTGCTTTTAAAAGACTAAAAAATGGAAAAATAAACGAGACTCTGATGAGATCTTGATTTATAAGGCACCCTGAGATGCCAGTCAATACTCTGTGTTAGTAGTGGCCTTGCATACAAACACCCACCGCCCCAGTTCCATAAAGCACGATAGTGTCATCCCTGGGAGATCTCTCAGAAGTCCTGAAATGATTATAGTAATTCAAGTGCCATCCATGTCTCTCATCCAAACCCCTATACAATCAGTCTTTTAAAACTACCCAAATCAACTAGATCACAGGTAGTACAAAACAAACAAATAACAAACTAACCAACAAAAAGGCAGGCTTAATTCTGCTAAATTTCTTAAGGTTTAGTCCAGTGAAAAGAATACTGGGCTAGAAGTCAGTGGCCCTTGGTGCTGACAACTAGCTTCACTCCTTTAGGAAATCCAGAACCTTCCCATCTGTACCCTGAGACTGCACCTATAAAGCAAAGAGTTTGTGCACAATCATCTGGAAGATTTCTCTGAGCTCTAAAGCCCTAGGATCATTTACGTGTTTATTGAAGTGGCTCACATTTTAAAAATTTGATGGCATTTGTTTTTAGCATCATGACCATTAATCAAACCAATCCTAGCTCTCGCTGAGCAGCTGGGTGACCTTGGGCACATCATCTTAGTGCCCAGAGCCCTAGCTTCTTCCCAAGATTGTAGTCCGAGCTAAATGAAATACACTTAAACCCTGATCAGGCGCAGGGTACAGAGCAGGTGTGCTCTGGGTTAAGCTTCTTCTTCCCACCTTCCCATCATTCCTGTGAAGGAGGGGGCACACAGACAAGGAGTATTTAGGAGACTCCCTAACAATAGCATAGAGGAATGGAGAGAGGCTCGCAGTGGTTGCCATTAAAATTCAGTTTCCCTCAGAACAGAAGTAATAAACCATTGCAGTAAATTACGGCTGTGGAGTTAACGCCCAGATAGAAGAAAGAAAACAGAAATTTATGACCTTAATCAATCTCTTTTTTTATATCTATACAACTCCATCATCTGCTTTATTTACGTGACTTTCTAACCCTCCCAAATAATTCTCATTCATTTTCACCAGCAGCAGCTGAGCCCAAGGGCAGGCTGGTTACCAAGGCACACCACCTCTCCTGCTCGTCCCTCCTCAGTGGCTCGGCAGCATGGACCACCTAGCAACACTGTTAGCCGCACAGGATGACCTGGAAGAGCCTCAGAGCCACCTACACGGTTAGGAAAGGCTCCAGCCAGGGCCATGCCATCATTTCTCTCCTCATTCCTCTCTCCCTTTTACCAAAGCTCCCATACCTGCCTGTAATTCAGTTACGTTTAAAAAAAAAAGCATCAAATAATCATGTTTCTAAATAATAGTCCCATTAACTCAAAGATTCAAATCGGTTTCTCATAAATGGGGTAAAACGTGTACTGTTTGTTGCGTACCTAGAAGCCCTGTCTTATGAAACGTGATTTGAGGGTCAAAGATTTCCTTCCTATTACTGATGGCGGCACCAGTTCCATCTGAACTGACATCTTCTCAGTCATATGGTGCAGCCAAAGATATGGGGCACTGATGTAAGCCCCTTTAGATCTACCAATTGGCTAGGGCTTATAAATGAGCCTTGTGTACTTGCTAGTGAGTCCAAAGACCTCAGAAAGCCTTAATCTATACACATCACTGCAGAATCCCCAATCAAGGTGAAATGGGAGCATTTTTATTTTATTTTTTCTTTTTCATCCACCTTTATTCCAGGGAAGAAACGATTCATATATTTATCTTTCAGAAAGCTGACATAAACGGGAACGAATTTGGAGCTTTTTAAAGCATTTCTTTCAAGGGAATAAACTCTGAAACTCTCAAAATAATCTCTTCATGCTGTTTTCTGGAGAAAGCTGTTCAAAACTCACTCCAGTGAAAATTTTGTTACCAAGCAAATCCTCTCTCCAAATACTAGGAGTTGAGAAATATATAACTTTATCCACGTTCATTCCGTTTGAAATTTTGTTATTGTTTTGTTCTTTCTATTTCTAATGGATTTGAGTTCAAGCATTCATAAAAATCTGTTGCCATTGAGTCGATTCTGACTCATAGTGACCCTACAGGACAGAGTGGAAATGTCCCATAGGGTTTCCAAAGCTATAATCTTTACAGAAGCAGACTGCCACGTCCTTCTCCTGAGGGGCAGCTGGTGGGTTCAAACCTCCAACCTTTCAGCTAGCACCACCAGGGTCCTTAAAGTACTCATAGGACTTTTAAATACAAAGAACCTCTAGTCAGAGAGGAAAGTGAAAGCCAGCTTTGGATTTCTTTCCTTTTTTTATTTCACTACATTTTATCATTATTAATAATATACGTGTGTTTGCATATATATATATAAATGTGTATACATATACATGTGTATGTGTGCATGCATACATTTTTTTTTTTTGATTAACAATACCACCACACCTTCATCATCAGTCTATAATTTTGTACAGGATGCTTGGCTAAGGACCACACAGAATGGGGTCCTAGAAAGTATTATGCTTTAGTGTCAAAGACTTTGTCCCCCCAGGGGACCTTATACAATGTTTGGGGAGTGTTTTGGCATCTAGTAGGAGCCATGATGATGCAGTGGTTAAAGCGCTGGGCTGCTAACTAAAAGGTTGACAGTTTGAACCCACCAGCGGTTCCACGGGAGAAAGATGTGGCAGTCTGCTTACTTAAAGTTGCAGCCTTGGAAACCCTATGGGACAGTTCTACTCTCTCCTATAGGGTCTCTATGAGTCAGCATCAACTCGATGGCAACGGGTTTGGGTTGTTTTTGGTTTTGACATCTAGCAGAGGCCAGGGATGCTGCCAAACATCCTATGCAGCATAGGACAGCCCCTCTCAACAAAGAATTATCCAGTCTCACATGTCAATAGTGCCAAACGTTGGAAACTCTAAAGTTGGTACCTACATGCACAACAAACATCTGAACAAAATCAAGCCCCAGGAAAGCAGAGCCAGCCACCCTCAGGGTCCGCACAGGACAGGGCATGCTCTCCTTTGCCGATGGCCTGCCCTGAGCAAGCCCTCTGCCCCTCAGAGTCTCCCCCGTGCCACAGCTGTAAGTTGATCAAATGCACAGCCTCAGTGGGGACATAATGACAGTGCAGAAAGTTTCCTTTGTCCTTGTTCATTTGGAGCACATTCATGTGGATGTAAAGGTCACTGCTGAATTTAAATAACCTCCTGCGATAAATCTGCACGAGCCCGATTTGTTCTACTGGACTTGTTGGATTAAATGAACACAGTTTAATGTTCTATAGGACAAGGCCTCCTTTCATGGCTGAAAAGAAGGAGCGAGGGTGATTTACAGTTTCATACATACTCATTCGCTACATTATCTGCTTTGTGCTGATACTTACACTTATAAATATCAGCTCATCATCCAGGGGCCATTTCTACCCATTCAGGGAAATTTAGCTTTCCATCAGGAAAGGCCATGCCAGCCAGAAAGAAACAAGGAATAAGAGACTTAACAAGAGATTTCTACAATGTCCACTCTGTAGAAAAAGCACTGATATTTATACCCGTGTCCCTCACCTTGTTTTTGTTTTTAATCTCGGAATTTATACATGAAGTAAGTTTCCTTCTGTTTTCCAGAAAAAGCCATGTTCTAAGAAGATTATCACCCAGCAGGTCTGTGCAGAAATCTAAGGCTTAGCTTATTTAGGGTATGTGATTATTTTTGAGCACCACTCTCTTATGAGTTAATACATTTTTCACAATGATATACTAACAAAATCATGCTTGTTTATTCATTAAAGTTGGTCTGAATGAAATCTGCTTAGTAACAAATTCTACTTAATTGAACATGCTTGGAAATAATAAAGTGTATCCAAACATTATATATCTCAGATTTTTATTAACCTCAATTCTTAGGAATCAGTGATTCTTTGCTCATAGTTAAAGAGACAGGATTTTCTTTTTTCTCCACTTAATAAAACAGAAAGTAGAGGCAAGCATATGAGAGTTGATTTTGGGGGTGGGTGGATATAGCATTTTGAATTCACACTTAACTCTCAAAACTCCAGTACTATAAAACCCAGCTGCCGTGAAGTTAATGCTGACTTATGGTGACTCCATGTGTGTCAGAGTACAACTGTGCTCCATACGGTTTTCAACAGCTGATTTTTTTGGGGAGTGTTTAGATTGCCAGGGCTTTCTTCTGAGGCACCTCTGGGTGGACTTTCAGTTAGCAGCGGAATGTGTTAACTGCACCACCCAGAGACTTCCCAGCAGTAGAAGGCTGATTCCTACTCATAGCAACCCTATAGGACAGAGTAGAACTGCTCCATAGGGTTTCCAAGGAGCGGCCGGTGGATTCGAACTGCAGAACCTTTTGGTTACCAGCTGAGCTCTTAATCACTGTGCCACCAGGGCTCCTAGAAGGCACCAGTATATGAATAAATTGTCTAAAGTTGGCCACCTTATCCTCAGGTGTATTTCTCAGTACCTTGTTACCTTCCCCCTCTTCTGTTCCCCTTTGGTTACAACAAACAAGTATTGAGCCTTGATCACCAGACTTCCAGGAGAGCAGTATCAGCATCACAAGGGGAACTTGTTAGAAATGCAAATTAACTGGCTCTACCCCAGGAATCTGCATTCCAACAAGCTTGCTAAGCTATTTTTATCACACTGAAGCATGAGAAGCCCTAGTCGAAGTTTCTTTTTACTCCTTCCATTAACACTTACCTCTGCTCTGTCTTAGACCAAATACCACATAGCAAGCTGCTATTATCTGGAGTCAGTTAACAAACTAAGGATACCCAATACTTTAGTAAGGAACTCCCTTCCTGTTTTAATAGGGAAGAATATCTAAACCCAAAGGAATCCATCATTAAGGATAGAACTGTAGGTATCCCTGCAGGAGACACGCTTTTGAAGGGGATCTCTTCCTCTCAAGTGGTCCTTGAAGGGCAGCTAGTCTACCTAGACATAAAACACATTTTAGCCAAGTTTATCCAAAGATACTCACATTGAAAAAAGGGAAGAAAAAAGCTGAGCTTCATCTCCACTGAAACTCAGGTAGAGATGCTGGGGAACATAGCATGGGCCAAAAGGAGACAAAGCAACCACAGAAAGGAATTGAGCAAAGGCCAGGACATGAATAATCAAACATCAGAAAATGTGGATTGAGCAAGAATGGCTTTCAAAGACAAAGACTCGCAATACAGCATTGCTGCTCCTGGATCTATGTGTAATGGAGGCAAAGGAAAGAAAAAAGGGATCTCTTGGATGTATGTGTATTCTAACTTAAGTGGGCCTCTGAGAACAGAGATAAAGAATTCAAGACTTTTTAAAACCTAACATTAACAAACTGAAAAAAGAAGTGATGTTCGCATTTGCTACTTCTAATATCTTACAACACTCCAGACATTTGTGATTCTTTAAACAATCCCTAATCCTCAATGATATAATGTCTCTCAGACTAGCTCATACAGCAATGGATGGGTTTTCAACATTCACTTACTTTCTTTCTGTTCTGTCACACCCTAGGTAGTCTTCTGGCTTTTCAACCTTCTCTCTCTGCAGATCTACTCATTCTTAGGAACAACATCAGCTGTACCAAACCAAACCAGTTGCTGTCAAGTCCATTCCGACTCATAGAGACCCTATAGGACAGAGCAGAACTGCCCCACAGGGTTTCCAAGGAGCGGCTGGCTGGTGGATTCGAACTGCCTACTTTTTGTTAGCATCTGCGCTCTTAACCACTGTGCCACCAGGACTCCAATATCAGCTGTGTGAAGTGATTACTCCACGTAGCACAGACCTCTTCTCTGCTCTATTACCCCGTTCACAGCCTATATGAATCTCACTAAGTTTGACCATTTATTTTTATAAACTGCTGTTGCTGTTGCTCAAGTCCCATGAGTGCAGAAACTTTCTTATACTTCTTTTATATCAACCCCCCTCCAACACCTGGGGTGTAGAACTGCTATGGTACACAATAGTGTGTAATACACTTCTTAAAATGCAACTGAAAATTTCAGTGCTACATGCCACCTAGTAAGGCAAGACAGCGCTGTCTTTCACGCATGCCTTCCTCAAAAGACAGTGAAGTTGTGAAATGTATGCTTGCAGCTTAAACTTTTATCCAGCGAAGAATGGGGTATAATAATAAATAACACAAAACCCAAAACTCATTGCCATTGAGTCAATTCTGACTCTTGCAATCCCACATGTTACAGAGTAGAACTGCTCCATAAGGTTTTCTTGGCTGTAATCTTTATAGAAGCAAGATCACCAAGGCTTTCCTCCACAGTGCTGCTGGGTGGGTTCAAACCCCCAACCTTTAGGTTACTAGTCGAGTGTCAACCAGTTGTGTCATTTAGATACCTTAAATAATAATATTATTATTTGTAATTCATTAAATAATAATAAAAGCCAGCATTTATTGAGTGCTCTGCTAAATGCTGGCACTGTGCTAAGTGTTTCCATTCTATATTGTTAGCTGCCACCGAGTTGGCCTCCAACTCATGATAACCCCACGCACAAAAGAATGAAATGCTGCCCTGGTCCTGTGCCATTCCCAAGATCAGTTGTAGATCAGACCATTGTGATCCACAGTGTTTTCACTGGCTAATTTATGGAAGTAGATCTCCAGGCCTTTCTTCCAACTTAGTCTGGAAGCTCTGCCGAAACCTGTTGAACATCACAGCAACACCTAAGCCTCCAACGACAGATGAGTGGTAGCTGTGCATGAGACGTACTAGCTGGGAATCGAACTCGGGTCTCCAGAATGAAAGGCAAGAATTACACCACTGCATCACCACTGCCCCCTTCCATACTATGTTGTTGTTGTTAACTGTCATAGAGGCAGCCCTGACTCATGGTGGCCTTGTGCACAATGGGTATTAGACCTCTGTGGTCTGTAGGGTTTTCATTGGCTGATTTTTTGGAAGCAGTTTGGCAGGTTTTTCTTCCTAGTCCATCTTAGTCTATCTAGAAGCTCCCCTGAAACCTGTTCAGCATCATAGCAACACACAAGCCTCCAGTGACAGCTGCGTGATGGCTGCAATTGAGGTTCATTGGCCAGGAATCAAACTAATGTCTTCCATATGGAAGGTGAGAAGTCTACCACTGAAACACCACTTTCTCCTTGACTAAAATAAACGTTCTGAAGTCCTAGAGAAACTTTCCACCCCTAAATGTTACCCATCCATCTCCCACCTAGTCCCCAAGTCAGCCCGGTTGACCAGTGAGTGGCTGGCTTGGGTGTCCATTACAAGTCTTGAACAAAGCAAGGCTCCTGCTCATCCAAAGGGGAAAGTGAACACCAGCCTGTTGGGTGTTCTCCTCAGAACACATGGCCAAGCTGCCAGTTACCAACTACCTAAAGCACCTATGCAAGGAGGTTGCATTTGATTTAATTCAACTGTTCAGCCTGGAATTAATCAAGAGTTCTCTATGAAGGCCAGAAAGGACCTCATAGGATTACAGCTTTTGTTTTTGTTCTTGAGCTGCAGAAATCAGTGAAGAAGGTCCACAGACTACTGATTCTACGTGATCCTAGGTCTTGTAGGTGGGAAAAAAAAAATGGTTCTTCAGGTAGAGAACAGAGTGTTCAATAGAGAAAGCTCTCCTGCTTCCCAAGTCTGGGACATCTGTTATATGCTACAAGCTGCACACCATCAGTAATGACAGTATTTGAGTTTGTATTAATCATTTTAGTCTTTATTATGTAGTTCATTGTAAAAACAAAACTCTACTGCAGAAGAACAAATGAACGGTCAGTTTACTAGAGTCAACATCAAGTTGAAAAAGTCTAATGCATAAATCTTTCCTAAATACACTGGTCAGCTACACCTCTGGCTTCATTACTGAAAAATGTTATATTGACGTAACCATTGCAGACAAATGACTTTAGAGAGACAGGAAGAATGCCAAATATTACAGCTTCTATTACAGAGTTTGTTGAGTTGGCTGAAGGTTGATCCATAGTAAGCACGGTACGTAAAGCAAGATTAACGAGAAGAATTCCACCAAGTGTGCGGTTCTAGGAATCTCCTTAGAAATAGGCATGGTAATAACGTAATTCTTATAGAGCTTTGTAGTTAACCAAAGGCCTTCCAACACACAATGGCATTCAGTTTTCATGACCAAACCCTGTGCAGTAAGCTCATTCCTCATTTTCCAGTAAGAACTTGAGATCCAAAAAGAATAAACAAGATACCTGTATTCACAGTTAAACAATAAGAATAAGGTATCAACTTTTGTTGGGGGGGATTTCTATGTGCCATGCAACTACGTTAAGCATTTCACATAAGGACTCCTATATTCCTCACAACAATTCTTTCTCACTGAAAACTGAAATTCAGAGAGGTTCAATAACTTACCCAAGGTCACAAAGCTGGAGATGCCAGACTGACTTAGTCTGTTTTCCCTGCTATGGTCTAAAGTATTTCCCAGTTAGGAAGTGGTAGAGGTTTGAAACCCAGGACTTGTAATCTCATATGCTACTTTCTCCATGAAGCCCTCCCTGATCATCACTGCCGCTAATCCCATGTGTGTGAGAACCCTCTACCAAATCAATTATTGCACTCTTTTGCTACAAGTATCTGTTTATTATTCTATTAATTTCATAAAACTTTGGGTCCCTGAAAGGCTGGGACAACGTCTTATTTATTAGATCTTCACTTGGAAACTAGCAGGCACAGTAAATGCTTGGTTAATGAATAAATGGAGGAACAAGATCCAGTGTTTTCTTATAATGTGTCTGAGAATTATAAAATATGCTATATATTCATTTTAGACAACTAGATAAGTTAGACTAAAATGTCACTGCTGGCACAAATGCTTCTAAAAAAAAACTGGGGCAAGGACAAAGAAATTATGAATATGATTAAGGTTCTTATGCAACGTAAGCCAAATTGTGATAATATAGGGCTCCTTGACAATTTATGTGCAAACTTTTAAAAGCTGTATAAAAGAAAGCTTTAGTTACATGAGTCTACATGTTCTTCTCTGTACATAATATGCAGTGTAAGTCTGTGACATTTATTCTTTTTGTATTTTCAGTCCTAAGTGGAGGAAGGGAACAGTTCAAACGGCCCTTCTGCAGTATCTTTTAACCTACTAAAAAGATGGTACTGGGCTCATTATTAAGGACTTAACGACTCATGTGGCAACAGGATGAAGACTGGAGATGTGGAATCCGAGGGCGGGTATTTGAGACTCACCAGCACTGAACTCCTTTACTGTGATACAGATATATTTTTCTGTCTTTGTTTATTCTCCTCCTCCCCCTTGCTTTCTAAAATGTCTGAATTCTTTTCTCTATCACCACCTTCCATGGAGCTCTTGCAATAAGTCAGGAGGGCTTCCCAGCACAGTTCAGGGGTTGCTCAGGTGCACGGTGTTGCCCCCTCAGCAGGGCTCTGAAAGGTTGGGCTAGGCTCCAAACTCCTGAGTCCTTTCCTTCAAGTTCAAGCAGACCTTATACACTGAGAGCTGATGACCACTCTTTGTTTTATAATGAAATGCAAGTCAAATCCTGATTCAACACTATTAGAATGGAAAAGGCAAAAGCCTGTTTAACAAAATGATCCATTCATAATTAGAGAAAATCAATAGTTTCAAAAAAAAAAAAATTTGGCATCCTCTTCAAATTATGTTAATGGGAATTTGACATTTATAAAATGCTTGGGATTCAGCTTTATGCTTTTACTTTGACAAATACAGGCAGGAGAAACTATATCAACAACTATGGCAATAGTTTATTAGGAAAGCTGAATTTGTGTCCACATCCATAAATATCAACCTAGCCTAACTTTTTGACCAGCATCAACTCACTTGTCCAGAGTAAAATACCAATAGAATCTTTTTTACTGTATTCTAAACTTCCACTAATTAAAACCTTATCCATTGCAACTCCCATTGTTTTATTTTACAACCCTTGCTCAGATTCTTAAAAGAAAGAAACGGATCACATGTAAGCGATGAAATGCTAAGATCTACTCTGCAAAGCATTTTCCAGTGTGTATACTTGTCTCAGAATGCATTCAACCAAACCTCACACTTTTATTCATCCTTAGGTTTTTCTGATCCTTATTCAACACATTAAACTTTCATTGCACTCTCTAGAAAATTTTTGGGCAAAACCAGAAAATTAAATTTTTGCGTATTTTATGGTAAGATTGAGACCATGAAAGTTCTGAATACTGGCACTTCACTGATGGTTAGTTCAGGAATCTCGACACAATCTGGGGCTTCAAGTTCAAGCTTTCTGGAGATCATATGGAGAGCTGGACTAAGGTCAAGCAAAGGAGAAGTTCCCAAGGGCAGAGATGCCCCAGTCAGCTTTACCCATAGAACCCAGCACAAGCCAGGTCACTCTCTCCCAAGAAAGAGAAGGGGTAGTCATGTCTCTGAGTGGCCTGGGAACCACTTTTTGCTATTATGAGTAAAGTAAATCTAATGTCAACCCTGTGTTTTCCGAGAAAGCCTCTGATTTCTCTGAGATCACTTCCCTTCAGTGTCAGCTGAAATTAAAACCTACCAAACAGACAGAGATCAGCTTACCTTTTCAGAAACTATACTCAGAAAGGAAGATGCTGTCCTCCAGACAATAAAATAAGCTGGTATAGCAAGTGTCAGGCTGATAGATTTCAAAGCTGGATGACCAACTAAAAATGTGATCAGAGCATTCCCTTACCTGTTTTGGTATTGATGGCAAAAAAATTCTGAGGATTCCCACTTGTAATCCTGTATGTCAGCTTTTCATTGGAACTGGAGTCAGGATCCTCAGCCTGGATCTGAATGACAGATACATCCTTTGGAGAGTTTTCCATGACAACAGGATAATAAATAGGTTCTGAGGTCAGTGGGGCATTGTCATTCACATCTTCAATTTCAATGTAGACCTCAATAGTGGAGTAGAGCGGAACAACACCTCGATCTGTGGCATATACTGTCAGCCAGTACGACCCCATTGTCTCTCGATCAAGAATGTCTGCAGTAGTGATGACCCCTATGAGGAAACAAAGAGAGCATGATTGCTACAGCAAAAATGAAACGCATTAAGTAAATAATCCCAAATTCAGAAGGGCTGTGCTATGTAAAAGGAGCCCTGTTGGTGGAGTGGTTAAGTGCTTGGCTGCTAACCAAAAAGTGGGCTCTTTGAACCCACCAGCCACTCCAAAGGAGAAAGCTGTGGCAGTCTGCTTCCGTCAAGATTATAGCCTTGGAAACCCTATGGGGAAGTTCGGAATCAATTTGATGGCAACTGGTGCTAAGCAATCTTTGTATATAAAAAATCCAAAATCCCTAACACAAGATTAAACTAAAATGCCACTCTTTACATAACAAAATGATTTTCTACAGGACTATATTAAATAGTTCTTCTACCATTTGCTAAGTATTAATTACATTCATAAATAATTTATTTTGAATTTGGGGAATAAACATGTCTCAACACACACACACTCAAAAAAACAATATGAAATGGTAGGAAGAGAGTAAGCAAGGAGTCAAAATATTTCCACATAGCATGGGAAATCAGTGCAATATAAGGTCCCTATCTCATTTTAACCTAATATTGCATTGATTCTCTATGCAACAAAAAGCACTTCCAGGATGAATTATTAAACTCTTCATTCACAAAAACCAAAAAGTCTTTTTTTTCAAGTGTTCTTTTGCCAGGTATGATGAAAACATTTTGCGTGCAAAGATATAAACCTCCTTCATACTGTTTCCCTGTAAATCAAATGACATAGTTATTCTACAACAATCAGAGAAGAAATCATGCCAACACTCTTTATGAATGAGCTCTATCCCCCTCAAGAAACTCTACAGACGGCCCTAAGTAAACTCAGAGCCAATTTGAGAGAGGCTCATGGACAATTATTTTAAATTAGAAGCAGAAAAATGCCTGACCTGCCTTTCCCATTTTATGGTTACAACAAGTGCCAACCAGGAAATCCAATGTCTGCCAGAAAAACAAAAGTGAAAACACAGTGCTCTTGTATGTGTTTAAAGCCCTGGCCATAATCACCAAACTACAGAAACTCACCACGGGGACAAGACTATAACCAGTGTCCATTGTGATGGGGTAACTTTGGGTCTTGGGTTATAAAAACTCTGCAAGTAGTCAGGATGCTCATGGAAAGTGTAGAATTCATGTAAATCCCTATACCCTAAAAGAGATCCGTGAAAAGGGCAAGAAATAGTTCTCCAACTCTTCCCTGAATCCTCCAAATTGTTTCTCTGTTGAACTTTTAACTAAATTAGGCACATAATTTGGCCTGTAGACCATGCATAAGCAAATTATCAAGTATAACAACTGTGAGGGGACGAGGGCATCTGTCCAAAAGAAAATTAGGCTGGAATACTCAAAGTTGCCTCAAACTAGAACAGCTAAGATATTCAAGGGGGGATAATCCAACTGATGTTGAAGTTTCAGCTCCAAAGTTATTCACCAAAAAACCCTGCACAGTGTCATGCCATGGAAAAAAAGACAATGTTAAGTATCCTTACTGGGAATATGTAAAACATAATAGGTTCCTGTAAAACCATGGATGAGACCTGGACATCAGAATAGATAAACCAGTATGGCACTAGAAGAGTAGATACCAGATAACACAGTAAGAAGAGAAAAAAGGAAGAGTAAAAAAATCATGATTTTAAACATAGTTCTGTGTGTTCACTGACTGAATAAATAGGCAGCTTTATAAACTGGACTGAGAGATGGTAGAATATCAACATCACATTCAGGTGCAGAGAGGGCTCTGAGGGCAGAAGACGTGGCCTGGCGTGAGCGTCTCTATGAATACAGGACACAGGCTGATCACAGACATCATAGCCAGTCTCATGGGACACTCACAGCTACCGCAGTTGGGAATCACCAAGAAGACATGGGTGGTGCTGCCCTCATGGGAATAGGAGCTCTTCTGCTCAGATTCCAATCCCACTACATCAGAAGAGGGGCGGGTGACAGTGAGCAAGCAGTCTCTGAAATGAAGACAAAGGGTAGGTTGATGTGACCTATGGTGGGAGACATGGGTTGCAAAAAATGCTCTATGGACGATCTGAACATCTCTTGACCTGAGATATGACATTTTGGTTCACAAGCATGTACAAGACACTCTGCTGGACACTGGAGGAACAGAGGTAAATGACAGAGGGTCTTTGTCCTCAAGGGGCTCAGTCTTACTGAGAAGACAGATCTCTAATGAGGAAAGATGTACTGAGGGGTAACTGTACAGCCTCACCTGGTTTAGACTGATCTCCTGGGACGAAAATCAGATCCCATTATGCATGGGGTCGCCATGAATGAGCAGTCAACTCAACAGCAGCTAACAGCAGCAACAACTTACAAGGTCCTATGGCTAATTGTAGAAGACCCAGGTCTGTCTGCCTCTTATGCTCTGGTTACAAATCCAGACTCCATCACTTAGGACCTGTTTGACTCTGAACAAAGTATTTAACCCAAGCAAGCTTAGATTTACTACTCATCTCTCAGTGTTGTGATCATTAAATATACACAAAAAAATTTGGCAAAATGCTTCCAACATAGTAGATGCTGAATATATGCTAAGTTAATGTGAATCTGAAGAGCAAGTACCATAAGCCTTGAAAATAGTAACTACACCCCCAAGCAAATGACAATCTTGGGAAGTGAGAAGTTTGGGATGGACTGTCATGTTAGATGTTTCTCCTTCTCTGGTCATGTGGCATTCTTGTATACTCTTTAGGATTTGTTCATGACATATACCTTTTCAGGAAAGCACCTGGCCTGTTCAGGGACCAGCAAAGTAAGGCCCCTAAGAAAAGAATACAACTCAAGAAGCAACGAAATCAAAGAACTAAAAACATAAAGAAGGTTTAGCCAGCCTTGTCTGCCACCTTACCTGGCCACCCACTATGCACTCGTGTATGTGCACACACATACACGGATATGCAGGCACAGAATTGCTTTGTGATCCCTGGAAGTCACTTAATTTTCTTCCATCTGTCAAACTGGAAGATGGTATATGACAAGCATTGGACAGTAAATGATTTTTGAGAAGTCCTTGGATGAAAGGCATCCACTAATGCAAATTAAAATATATGGATAGCATTTTACTCTATTTTTTAAAGAAGGATCAGACATGTCCCCTAGAAACCAGAATTATCTCTCACTAAAATAAAATATGTCTATGGCTATATTTACTCATTAACTAGAAATGAGAATGAGTATCTTGGAACACAGTGTTCAGGCGTCAATTTCAGTATCCAAAAATTTGAGGACAAAATGAAGAGAGTGACTTTGAAACGTGTTAACAATTATTGTAAGACTCATTCAAGGCTCCATATTAACCACATTAACACAACAGATGTCTAGTGATAACATGATTTCATTTCCTCTGTGCCCTCACAGCTAAAGAAGATCTCCAGGGTCACAATTGAAAATATAAATACACCTTTTCCATCAACGAAAAACTCACTTTTGAGGTTGACCAAGGATTGCCAAAATCATATGTCACGAGCCCTTGTCTTTGTAACAACCACATTCATTACCTCTATCCCAGGACCAGTGACTGAGTAGCTATGTTCCTGGCAGTGTGATAGGGGTAATCTATGTACTCTTCACTAATTTATTATTATTATTATTGAAGTATAAGTGACATACAAACAAACCAGACATACATAAAGTAAACAATTTGATAAGTTTTCTCATCTATGATAACCATAACCATAGTCAGGATAACGAAGATATATATCTATTATCCCCAAAAGTCTCCTCCTGCCCATTTGCAAACCCTTCCAAACTTGCCACTAATCAGTCAACCAGTAAATAAATGAGCCAGTTCTCAGGCCTTGGTCTGTTCAAAATCCAGACCAGCTGTTAATTACAATACTGTATTGACTTCTTATTCCGTATACATGTCAAACCCACATAGGATATCATGTCTAGAGAGTTGTTTTTTTTTTTCCTGATGGCAAAGTGTTATTAACTGAGCAAACAATATTCAGTTAGTATCATACTTTCCTGTTTGGGGTTCTCCATATTGACTCTGTGAAGTCAATATGGTATATCTTGGTAATCTTTCTGGAATTAAAAAAAAAAAGTAATGATTCTCTATAAAGAGTGTCTGTTTTGATTTATAAAATCATGTAATATATAAATGTCTGTGACATAGCTTGGGTTCATTACCCAACACAGTCCTGGAGTGTTCCTCTCCAGAAAGAAGGCTTTATAAGGGCAGAGTCTCTGTCTGTTTGGTTAACTGCTATAGTCCACTGACCACAATATTACCAGGTACAGAGCAGGTACTCCATAAACATGTGTTAATGAATGAACTTGACTCCTGACACTGAGTCAGCAATAGGATAGTTTATTGAAGGGATAAGCCAGTCTCAGTCAGACCTGGAAGGGACTTCAAAGAACAATGGGTCCAGCTGGCCACCTAACACAAGCATCCCTCCCACAACCTCCCTGACTGGGCATAGAATCTTTGCCCTGAGTCAGGTGACAGAACACTCACTACTGAGGAAGCAGATTAAACAATGAAAGGTTCTTCACACTGAGGCTTCTGTAATTTCAGATGCTATTTCTACCCATACCCTCTACCTACACCCGGAATAAAGGAGAACAAGTCTACAAATCACCTTTCATCCCTGACAGCTCTTCAAGTATCAGAAGACGCCCCTCCCTTTCCAGGGTTTTCTTTTCCAGGTTAAGAATTCCTTCCTCACATACTAGAATGTGACTTTCAGTCCTTTCTCCATCCTGAGCTCTGTCTCTAAGTCAACAGAATATGACCTCTGTCCATTCAACAAACGAGCGGGAAGATCAATAGCACCTTGTTTAAAAAACAAACAAACAAAACACAGTGAGCTTCTAAAGTGCCTGGTAGTGCTGCTCAGTGAAGGCCACAGGTGGAATATCCCAGACAGGGTTGCATCTATCCCTTACATTTTCACCTATCACAGAAATGCCCAAATTGGGTTCAAATGAAATGCTCACATTTTACCCCTGAGATGTATGAAAAATGTCATTTAAAAAACTCTTTACAAATAGGGCTAGGATTTTTATGCTCATTTTTTAACAACTTTATTGAGATATAATTCACATACCATAAAATTCACCCATTTAAGGTATACTAGGCAATGGTTTTTTTTGAGGGGGGGACTTATCTAATGATTTTTGGTATATTCACAGATATTAGCAACAATCACCACAGTCAATTTTAGAAGATTTCCATCAGCTCACAAAAAAGTCCTGTAGCTTTTAGCCATCATGACACTATCCCCATGCCCCACATCTATGCAACAAACAATCTACTTTCTGTCTGTGTTGATTTCCCTGTTCTGGACTTTTCCATGAATGGAGTCACATAGTATGTGATAGTCTTCTGTGACTGGCATCTTTCAGCATGGTTTCAGAGTTCATGTTATAGCATGTATCAGTACTTCATTCCTTTTTGTGGCCAAATAACATTACATTGTATGGATATCGCATATTTTGCTTACCCATTCATCAGTTCATGGACATTTGGGTTGTTTCCACTTTTTGGCTGTTATGAATAATATTGCTATAAACATTCATGTACAAGTTTCTATGTGGACATATGTTTTCATTTCTCTTGAGTATGTATCTACGAGTGGAACTGTTGCATCAGATGGTAACTATGTTTAATCAGTTAAGGAACAGCAAGACTGTTTCAAATGGCTTCACCATTTTACAATCCCCCCAGCAGTGCATGAGGGTTCTGATTCCTCCACATCTAGCCAACACTTGTTATCTAACTTTTTTATTCTAGCCATCTGTTATGGATTTAATTGTGTCTCTCCCAAATGTGTGTCAACTTGGCTAGGCCATGATTCCCAGTATTATGTCATCTGATGTGGTTTTCTATGCATTGTAAATCCTACCTCTATAATGTTAATGAGGCCGGATAAGAGGCTCTTATGTTAATGAGGCAGGACTCAATCTACAAGATTAGGTTGTGTTTTAAGCCAATCGCTTTTGAGATATAAAAGAGAGAAGCCAGCAGAGAGACAGAGGGGTCCTCATACCACCAAGAAAGCAGCGCCGGGAGCAGAACGCATCCTTTGGACCCACGGTCCCTGTGCTGAGAAGCTCCTAGCCCAGGGGAAGATAGATGCCAAGGACCTTCCTCTAGAGCCTACACAGAGAAAAAGCCTTCCCCTGGAGCTGGCACCTTGAATTCAGGTCATCTGTCTTAGTTATCTAGTGCTGCTATAATAGATATACCACAAGTGGATGGCTTTAACAAACAGAAATGTATTCTCTCACAGCCTAGGAGGCTAGAAGTCTAAATTAAGGGTGCCAGCTCCAGGGGAAGGCTTTCTCTCTCTGTGGGCTCTGGGGGAAGGTCCTTGTCATCAATATTCCCCTGGGCTAGGAGCTTCTCAGTGCAGTGACCCCAGGCCCAAAGGATGTGCTCTTCTCCTTGTGCTGCTTTCTTGATGGTATGAGGTCCCTCTGTCACTCTGCTGGCTTCTCTCTTCTACATCTCAAAAGAGATTGGCTTAAGACACAACCTAATCTTGTAGATTGAGTTCTGCCTCACTAACATAACTGTCTCTAATCCTGCCTCATCAACATCATAGAGGTAGGATTTACAATATATAGGAAAATCACATCAGATGACAAAATGGTGGACAATCACACAATACTGGGAATCATGGCCTAGCCAAGTTGACACATATTTTGAGGGGACACAATTCAATCCATGACACCATCC
This sequence comes from Trichechus manatus latirostris, assembly GCF_000243295.1. Lineage (NCBI taxonomy): Eukaryota > Metazoa > Chordata > Mammalia > Sirenia > Trichechidae > Trichechus > Trichechus manatus. The sequence continues at coordinate 5,248,710 of NW_004444077.1, forward strand.
TAGTAGGTGTGAAGTAGTAAGGCATTGTCATTTTGGTTTGCATTTCTCTGATAACTAATGAGGCTGAGCATCTTTGTTTGCTTATTGGTCATATGTATATCTTCTTTAGAGAAAGGTCTATTCATATCCTTTACCAATTTTTAAATTGGGTTATTTGTCTTTTTATTATTGAGTGGTAAAAGTTTTTTATCTATTCCGGATTTAAGTCCCTTGTCAGACATATGATTTGCAAATATTTTCTCCCACTCTATGGGCTGTCTTTTCACTTTCTTGATAGTGTCCTTTGAATAAAAAAGTTATTAATTTTTATGAATCCCCATTTATCTATTTTTTATTTTGTTTCTCATGCTTTTGGTGCCATGTCTAAGATCTTTTGCCAAATCCTAGGTCATGAAGATTAACACCTAGGTTTTCTTCTAAGAGTTTTATAATTTATGCTCTTACATTTGGGCCTTTGAGTCATTTTGAGTTAATATCTTACTATGGTTTTAGGTAATGGTCCAACTTCATTCTTTTGCAAATGGATATTCAATCTTCCCAGTGCCCACTGTTGAAAAAACTCTTTCCCCACTGAATGGGTTTGGCACTATTGTTGAAAATCAGTTGACTATAGAGGTATAGGTTTATTTCTGGACTCTCAATTCTATTCCACCGATTCATATGTCTATTCTTGTGCCAGTGGCATATTGTCTTGATTACCATTTATGCTCTTATTTTTGAGATGTGCTTATATTTACAAATTTTTCTTTTCTCGTTTCATATTTATTTGCTATATAATAAAGATAGCAGTACACCAGAACTCTTTGGGTATCTTAATATTTAATTGTATAAGCAGATAAACAGACAGCATTTATTTATTTATTTATTTGTTGCTGCAAAACTGTGCACAGCATGAACTGGAATTAGTTGATCCCAGCATGAAGCACATATTAGCTATAGTTGTTCTTTTCATTCACAAACATATTTATTAGGAAAAAAGCATATGTACACTGTGCTCATCTAATAAGCTCTAAATATCTGTGGTAATAGAAAAAGAACATAGGGACCTGTTTATAATCAGATAAATATCACCTGCTAGGTTGTTCACCTTATCAGCTCTCCAGCTATATTCCCATATGCCAAACCCTGAATCTCAAATGACATCTTGCCCCAAGAGAATGATATCCAAACTCCTACACAATTCCAAAACCACTTGTCAACATATGGGTCACAAAATGATTTGGGTGTCAAGTGCTTATAATATGATGAAGATTACCCTGCCAAGATAAGTATAGATTCTGAGCCAGTTAAAAGAGAAAAGAAATCTTTGAAAACACCCTGATGGCATGTGGTTTGCTTGTATATATTTAATCCTCATTTCTGATCATTCAAAATATTAACTCTCAATGCTCAGTGCATTTAAAAATTTTTAACTTAAAAAAAATAATTATGGGTTCACGGGAGGTGCAAAAAAATGTAGAGGGAGTTCCCTGCACCCTCTGCCCAGCCTCCCCCAATGTTAACACCTCAGTGTAATTTTAAATTGCTTCTTTCCGCAAGAATCAACCTGTCCTAGATTTATATTTGAGAGTGCATGGAATTCCTACACACACTCCATAACAACTTTGAGTCAACCCTTGCCGGCCGCCAGTAGGATCAGAAAGATACTATTATTCTTTCCTTTTCTATTCAGCCCTCCACTTGTAAAAGGCTCTTAACTGGGATCATTGTTTTACACAGAGCGTGGTAGTAATTAAGGAAGACTGGAAATTTTATCCCTATAGACCCAACCAGAGCCACTCCACTCTTGGTATAAAGATCATATCTATCAGCAAGTTTGGAATGTGTGAAACTACTGAAAGGAGCTGAAATGAGATGAACTGAGATTAGCAGACACATTATGGGTGGATAGAGTCTAGCTTAGATGCTTATAATGCTTCAGATATATTTTAGTATATACATTCTATACACACATATACTTCTATGTACTTTGTATATTTTATATCACATATTTGGTTTATCACTTATTTAAATATACCCCTTAATACATACATACATATATATGTATAGACATATATATATATATTATTTTTTTAATTGGTAATTTAAGTGAATCGTCCATTTAATCAAGTGGCAAAGCCAGCCCTGGGATCTAGAGCTCTTAAAAGGAGTTACACAGTCTTTTCATTCCATGAGGAGCCTGCTGATCTATCCATATGTGTCCATTATCATGAAAAAGAAAGCAATTCCATTCCCATGCTCTCCTCACATGGGGTTAGTATTAGCTCTTTGGTAATAGGAAATCCAACAGTTTCATTACTTTCCTCCATTTCTAAAAGTTGCTGCAATGCATTTTTTTTTTTTTTATCTTCTGATAAAATTCTCAGATGTTGGATTGGTTTGAGACCAGGAAAATTGGAATATTGACTCTTGCTTTAATATCTCATCACTCCTTTGCTTTTGGGCACATCTGCACATGCTGCTCCTTCAGTCCCTGCATCCGCAAATCCCCTTCTCTGGTCTTTAAATCTCAAAAAAGATGCAGAGTCCCCTGACTCAGCCAGCTGGGGCCCAGACTCACTTCTGCTAACTTTATCTTAGCACTTTATTTCTGTCCCTCTGCCATAGTCGGAATCGATTTGACAGCAATGGCTTTTTTTTGTTTTGTTTTGTTTTGTTTTGTTTTTTTACCATTCTATTGGAGTCCCACGGTGGCATAAATGGTTAAGTGCTTAACTACTAACTGAAAGGTTGGTGATTCAAGCCTACCCAGGAGCACCTCAGAAGAAAGGTCTGGCAATCTGCTTTGGAAAAATCACAACCTTGAAAACACTATGGAGTGCAGATCTACTCTGCAACACATGGGGTCGCCATGAGTTGGCATCAACTCGACCACGACCTTTTTTTTTTTTTTTAAACCATTCTATTATGAGCTCCCTAAGGTAAGGAACATCCTGTCTTGCTTTTCTCTATTCATTCTAGGATGATGGCTTGAAATCTGGAACACTAGAAATGTTGAATAGTAAATGAAATCATAACGTGGTAAATTCAGGCAAGTTTGGATTTCTTGCTCTTTATAGACAAGCATCCTCATAAATAACTGCATTAGAAAAGCAAACAACAACAGTCACATCAACCAGACATTTTGCTATCCTGTAATGACTGCGCATAATAAAGTGGAGATAGATTAAGTTTAAAATCGATTTTAGACTTCTCTAATGTATATGCAAGGAGCCCTGGCGGCACAATGCCTGAGCAGCTGAGTGGGAGAAAGACCTGGAGGGCTGTTCCCGTAAAGATTAGGGCCTAGAAAACCTTATGGGGCAATTCTGCTCTATCACATGGGGTCACCGTGAGTCAAAAATCGATTCGACAGTACCTAACAACAACAATGCATATGCAGAATGATAGTTAACTGGCTGTGAAACTCAGCTTTCCATCTGTGAATTATTTAATAAGACTTTTTTTTGGTAAAAGCATGTGCAGTTTGGGACTGTCCCTTTGCTAACTGGAGTATAGACGGAGTCACGGTAACACCCTCAAACCTTAAAGCAAAGAGGCAGCTGGATAAAGACATCAGACAATAGTCAAATGCTGCACTGCCCACAGGTACACACGGCAGGCAGGCAGAATCAACACCTCCAGGCCCCTCAGATGGCACACCAGTCAGGCACCAACAATGGGCTCTCTCTTCAGGCCAATTCTCATCCACCCCAAGACTTTTGTTCTACTCTGTTCCCCGCTCCTCACACCAACCAAGTCCCATTAATTAGACTTTTTTTTTTTTTTTTGTAGCAAGAGAAGAAAAACCTACAACACAGTCATTGGGAACAATTATGTCTGAAACCCAAGCTACTTTCATTCCATTTTACTTCCCAAGGCTGGAAGCTGGAAGGCTGCACGTGAGATTAAGGCAAAGGGCTGCAGGCTGAGCTTAAGCTTTTATTTGGAGTTAATGAAAGTGGACAGGAGAGCTCGCCTTGTCTGTTTGGGACTAGAAATTCTAAAACCTAGCTCTAAAGGCTCGTTGGTCATGAAGTTCTATAGGATCAGAAAACACACACGTGGTATCTAAGTTTTTAAAGATAAAGTTTTCAAGACCAGTTTTTAGTGGACTCAAAATGTACACCTGCTCTCTCTACAGCCTGTGGAGCTGGCGGCCAGGCACCAACCACCCGCAAACAGGAAGGAGACAGAGTACCAGGCTGTGAGCGGCACATCCAGCTTGTGTTCAGTGTTGTCTTTGCTATAACCCCGATTACTCCCGCCTCAGACCCTTCCTGTGGCCTGTGCTAACTTGCATACTCATCATTCACAGTACAATGATATGGATCCATACAGCTGAATAGAAAGGGAGGTTGAACTCCAAAGCCAGGGAAAAATACTCAGTTTATGAAATAAAGCAGAAAAATAGCTTGTTTTAAGTGTTTGAAACGTGGAGAGTATTATATGAAGGACCATGATTCACTGGCGTCTATTTCCTTAGAAGAAGAAATGAGCATTAAACTGCAGCACAAAGGATTTCAGGGAGATATCTAGAAATGTTTTCTGAAAGCAATGGTAGAAAAAACAACAGCTGTCTGAGGAGAGTTGAGGGTTTTTCTATTTCTATATTTCAATGATGGACAGACAGATACATACAAAGACAGATACACAGGGAGATCTTTTGTCTAGCAGGAGTTTTTGTGGAATGTAAACTATTTACTAGGCAAGTCTTTGTTTTTTAAAAAAAAATTTGAAGACTTCATTGTATTAGAAAATATGGACTATAAGTTTTTTTTTTAAAAAAACAAACAAACCTGTATTTCATAGCCTAGTATTAATAACTTCGTATTTTTGTGGTATTGCCTTTTGTTCTAGACATATATTAAATATTTTCAGCCCAAATCAGCATGTTTTTCTGTAATCTTAGATCGTCACTTAGCCTTGCATACGAGACATCTTTCCACGTCAATAACTATCAAAACAGAACCACACCCATTGCCGTCAAGTCGATTCCAACTCACAGCGACCCTATAGGACACAGCAGAACTACCCCATACGGTTTCCAAGAAGTGGCTGGTGGATTCTAACTGCTGACCTTTTGGTTAGCAGCTGAGCTCTTAACCACTGTGCCACCAGGGCTTTGTCAATAACTGCAGTTCTATTTAATTATTTTTAGTGTCTGTATAGTATTGCCCACTTATTCACTAGCCCACAAATACACTGAAATATAAGCTCCATAAGGGCAAGAGTTTTCTCTGTTAGATTATTGGTTTCTACCCTAGAACAGTCTTTGGTACACAGTAGATGCTCAATCAGTATCTGTTGAGATATTCATATGATGTTTACCATTTATTTAATGAACGTCCTCCTTAGAGATGTTAGGTTATTTTTTGATTTTTCACCATTATAAACCATGCTTAGATGAATATGCCTGTATCTTTATCTTCTTTCAATTATTTTTTAGGATAAATTCCTAGAAGTAGAATTGATGGATCATAGGATACTTTTCTAAAGGTGTTTGATTCCGTTGCCTTCCAGAAAAGGTGTACCAATTAAACTCTTACCAACAGCTTTGAAGACATTTTGACTAAATCTTTATAATATTTGTATTGCTGTTTAAAAACAAAATCAAAAATTAAAAAATTACTGTAATTTTATCCTTTAGAGAGATAACAGCTGAGCACATAAACAAACACCCTTAAACCGTGCCTCTTTGTATTTTAATCATTTGACTCAGTGACAAATGCCATACTTTTGTGGTGTGACCATCGATAGAGAGGTCGTGCTGAAAATTTTGTTAAAAAGAGACTTTACATGAGGTGGAACTTTAACGAACTATATTAAAATTTGTCCATACCACCAAATTCTTAGGGCCTTGAAAAGTGCTGTGTGAGTTTTAAATGAAATGTGAGAACATAACCTTTAGCTCTTCAAGTAAGATCATTTTAAGGCAGGCGTGCTGTCAGATATTAGCCATACTTTAATCCAATTTTTAGACTTACTCCCTATCAACTCTTTAACTCAGCACAAAGAACGTCTGGGGTCTCCGAGCAGACCAGGTATACACCAGAGAGCATTTGAGTGAGGAATCTGAGTTCTGCTTAGAAAAGGCTTTTTACTTTCAAGAAGTTAGACTTGAAAACAAGATTGCCTAAATTGAAATGACTCAGCAAATGCTTTCCCATGCGCACATGCACCCACACACTCACAAGAGCGTATGGATTTACCTGGTAAGCGATGTAGTGATGGTACACAGCACTCTTAAAATTGGGTCTAAACTACTTGAAGTTCTCTTATATTGAAACTTTGTGGAAAGTTTTCTTTTTGGGAAACATTTTCTCCAAATCAAAGGGAACACTTGATTCTTATTTTTTGTTGTCGTTGTTGTTTCTCTGCATCAGAATATGAAAATAGCAAGCAAAGCGGCATCTACCAAGATATAAACCTCATACTCACTACCTCATCAGGAGTTGCAGGCTTCAGTAACTTACTAATAAAATAATGAACACATATAACTCCTTAATAATCTTCTCAAGTGAATGTACTCCGGCTTTCACAGATGATTTGATGTTTACCAAGAAAATATTTTTACTGGGGATAACTGCATGTATGATACAGAAGCTGCTGCTATCAAAACAGGGGAACTTATTCCCTTGGCAAAACACATTCTAGGTAGATGGAAGTGAAACATAGACTAAACAAAGGAAGATGAACTGGAGTCTAAGTTTAGTATCATTGTTTTTCCCCTCCTATATATGTGTTGTGTGACCTAAAAACGCATAACTACATTTATTATGACCAGTCTATAAAAGCTTACCATGGGAACTATTTCCTTTCATTTCTTCAGGTTAAATATCACCAAATTGCTTTCTCCTTAGAGCAGTGTTATCCAAATTGCACAGACAATATCATACTTAGGTAATTAGGTTACATTGATCAGGTTATATGGACTATCCATAAGCAATAGTGCCCATGAATGAAATCCTTGAAACCACCTTCCCTTTCCTTACAATGGAAACAATAAACTCTTTGCTTTCCTATTTATAAATAAATAAGCAACTACAACAGTGCAAAGAAACCAGGGCCCAGGAGGAGGAATGTATATGGTTTTCTCTAATTGACTTTCTCCCGTTTTCATCTTCTATAGAGTTCTTGGATTGTTTTCCAATTTTCATTTGCATTTCATCCCAGTAAGTTGTTCTAACCTCTGACACACACACCCTGCCTTGTATTCATGTTCTGTTCATAATTGAGATGAAATGTGCCCACTTGCCCTGTCTACAGCACGTGAGGCACTGAGAAGACACAGATAAATACAAAACTCACTCTGTTAGACCAGGCTTTGACAAGAAAACAAAAGGAGAATCATGAAAACAGAATTCACTGTACATACGCACAAGGCTTGCATATTGGTAAATATGTAGACGTTGGGTTGCAATAAGAGGAGAAGAGAAGGAGGGGAAGGAGAATGCTGTTTTCTTTCAGAGTGGTCTGTTGCTACCATGTGCTTTATGCTGCAGCTAGGAGAGCTCTTTTAAATTTCTGTATTTAATGTGCTTCGTGATTCTCATCTGTGTAAATACAATAACAGGTAAATGTTAGTTTTAGAACAAATTATTGAGATCTGTGAACAAATTGCTATGCAGATTACTCAAGACTGAAATGAAAAATCATGTTGATCTTTCTCCCTTTGTAAGAACATTTATTTAGGTACCGCCCATAATGTGAAGTGAGTAATATGCAGAGAATCAGAAACAACTATTTTAGGAACTTGAAAAAAAAAAAAGCAGTAATAATGTGATAGCTGGGTTACTGCGAAAATTGAAGACAATATGAAAAAATGTTCTGACCTTATATGAACACACTGTTTAGAAAAATGTGTGTGAATGGCTCAAGTGAAGGGTCCTGATACAGACAGTATTCATAAGACATTACTGATGAAATATCTAATACCCAAAGGAAAGTTGAATCACTGAAATAAAAAATGTATGAGGCTGGTATTGGGAGGTATCACTCAATATTTGAGGCAACAGATTAAAGTCAGGATACTTTCTTGACCAGACAATAAGACATACTATACTCAAAGAGGAAGGATAGGAGATGCCCAGAGTGGAGGGCCCCCAGATTCCCAAGGCCATCACTGGATCCACCCTCCCTCCTTTCATTTATCTAGACTTCAGCATCCAGCAGAGGTGAAATTCCAGCATACCAACTATCATACAGATGGCACAGGATTAGGAGCCATGTTTCATTCTATTATACTTAGGGTCACCATGAGTAGGAGTTGACTCAATGGCAACTAACAACAACAACAATTTAAGGTTGCAACAGAAAGCAAGAAAATGGGAAAAGTGGGGTTAAAAGAGAAAGAATGGGAGGAGGATATGGAATGTGTGCCTCCATAAACAACTGCCTCCTTTGCCATGAGACCAGGAGAACTGGATGGTGCCCGGCTACCATTACTGATTCAAGATTCTAGAGAAGAATCCTGATCGAAGGGGGAAAATGCAGAACAAAATTCAAATTCTCATGGACTCTACACTTTTTGGAGCCAAGGGGGCTGTATGATCCCCTGAAACTACTGCCCTGAGATAATCTTTAAACCTTAAACCAAAAATATCCCCTGAAGTCTTCTTAAAACCAAACAATAGTTTACCTTAACTAGTAAAAAATGTCTGCCTGGAGCATTACGATCTTTTAAGAACTATCTATATGAGATCAAACTGACAACAGCAATTCGAAAGATTCGATAGGAATCTTAGGGGGCTGTGAATGTATGTTAATGGGGGAGGAACAATTCAGAAAAGGAGGGTAAGAATGGTTGCACAATTTGAAGAATGTAATCAATGTCACTGAATTGTACACATAGAAACAGTTGAGTTGGTGTATGTTTTGCTGTGTATATTCTCAACAACAACAACGAAAATAAAATAAAAATATTTCACATAAAAAAAGAAAAGAAAATGCAAGAGTAGCTCTGGAGATTCAGGAGACCATTCTGGAATGTAGGTTGCATGTGGAGTTTCTGGTTTGTGAGTCTGCTCAACACTTACAGCGTGTTCTATTAACCACAGATATAGAGTCCTGCCTTTCAGAGGAGTGGGTTTCATCACATGTGATGACCTTAATGATGCGGTTAATGTCAACTCCTTCACTAGATTGACTGTAATCTGTCTTACTTAACCACCTAACACAGCACCTACAGCGTACCTGGCAGTCATTGCATATAGTATCTGAACAGTAAATATTCGTTGAATGAGTGAATGATGCTTTCACTCCCAAGGGAGCTTTGATGACTGTGTAGGAAGAGCCCAGCAGAGAATGATTATCATTTATCACATCTGTTAACAGTGTCCAACATGTGGCAATGAGTTGAAAAGCAAAAAAAACACACCTAGTTAGCCCCAGGAGAATGGAAACAAGAACTGTTGCTAAAAGCAAAGTTTAATTAAAATAGCCGGAGGTCCAGCTGAGAACATCTCAGCTCCTCACTGGTTGGCACAGCCTTCACATAATCCATGTAAAGCTGCAGCAGATATAGCTCTGCAGCCTTGTTCTGCTGCAGAGACACCCCAGAGAGGGCAGTCACGCATACCAGCAGCACACTGGCACTTTCAGCACCCGCTCCTTCCAAAATGTATCTGCTGCATACCAGCAGCTGAGACCAGAGATGTGAAGAGGCACCCAAAGCCATGAATCAAGTGGAATGTCTGCTCAGTCTCCAACAGAGGAGCCATTCTACCCAGCAGAGGCCAGAGAGCAGCTAAGCAGAGAAATCCAGTCTGTATATGATCAGATGGGTGTGCCAGCATGCAGAGTTAGCTCAGAGGATGCAGCAGGCAGATCTGGACAATCTCCATTAGGCACGCATGGTCATTTCAAGGATTTTTCCACTCTTCTCTCTAACTTCATCTCCCTCCACCTCCTGCCCTCATCCTCCTTTATACTCCAGATGCCCCAGAAACAGAATTTGTTTCCCAGTTACTGCTGTTGTTAGTTGCCATCGAGCAGGCTCCAACTCATGGAGCCCTCATGTACAACAGATCCTGCGCCATCTTTAAGATCGTTGGTGTGCCTGAGTTCACTGTTGTGGCCACTGTGTATTTTGAGTGCTTTCCAACCTAGGCGGCTCATCTTCCAGCGCTATATCACACAGTATTCTGTTTATCTATAGGGTTTTCATTGGCCAGGCTTTTCCTCTCAATCTGTCTTAGCCTGGAAGTTCTGCTGAAACCTGTCCACTATGGGTGACCCTGGTGGTATTTGAAATACCAGTGGCAGAGCTTTTAGCGTTATAGCAAAAAGCAAGCCACCACAGTACGGCAAAATGCCAAACAGGTGGTGGGTTTCCCAACTACCCTAAGTTATTTCCTCTTCCTGAAATACGCCTCCCCCCACCTTTAAGACACAAATGGAGTGCATTCTGCTTTGTGAAGCCGTTAACCCCCAAAACAGATTTGGTCACTTATTTCACCACTCTATTTACACCTACCATTATCGGAGCATTTACACACTATTTTGCCATTTTCTTTATAAGTATGACTCCCCAATGAGTCTTTTAAGAGTGAGCAATGTCTTATTTATCTTCTGTACTCCCAGTACCTGACACACACAATCACTCAGTGAATGTGTATTGAATGAAAGGGCAAGTTCATAAACTGTAGCTATTCATAGAAATGTCCTTCCAGGGAACATACCAATAAGTAAATCTTGTTGGGAAGATCATAAAGTCCACCACCACGATAACTGTTCTTGTAGAAAGAGAAATCATAGCAAGGGAGGGGAAGCAAAGGTATAATTATTCATAACCAATTAAAGGAGTGCTTCAAAGACATGGCCAACAAAGGATTTTAAAATCAGCTATAAAAATGCTTTATTTTTTGTGGGTAGAGCTAATCAGTTATGTGCATGATTTCCTGCAGAGAACCAATATTAAACTCCTAAGTAACAGTCATTCACAACCAACAGACCTTTGGGATACCTTACTCCTGTTTCTGCAATCAAACCTGAGTCCTGAGCAGAGACCAGAAGAGGTTTTCAAATACCACTTAAACAAATAGGCATAGAAGCTGAGAATTGTCCCGAAAAGCTAGGCAGAAAAAATAACCAGGAGTTGACGGGCCAACCAAAATAAGTTAGTTCCTCAGTGCCCAGGTCTGAGCACTGGCATCCCAAGAAGTTGGGCTCATTCATGAAATCTGGCTCTCCTATTGTATTTTCCATGGCACTACTTGGCTTTTGTGTCCGATCAAAACCTGACAGTTAATGTAGTTCTAAAATGAAAAACTACAACTATTTAGCTTCCATTACATAATAATTCACAATCTCTGATGGAAATGTTCAAGTCACTTAGGACCTTGATTTGGAACAATGTATCTGTTTCAATTAAGATGACAGCAGTAATTCATTTGGGTGATATGATTCATATAATGGGCCTCTCCTTCATCATATCCTGTGCTGCTGTGAAATGGTACTGCCTTATAGGACCATCTCAAAAGTAAGAAGCAAATTCTTTTACATATATGAGTAGTCTAATCCATCCAATGTATAGGATTTTTTATTCCTGTAGGGTTGCTGTGAGTTGGAATCAGCTTGGCAGCAATGGGTTTGGTTTTTTGGTTTTATATGAAGAGAAACAGCAAGTGTACACATTTTAAAATTATAATTCGTCATGATCAATTATTAAGATGTGAAATCAGCTTAAGAGGTCTGATCAGTATATTTTTTAAATGAAATACAGTACAAAAAATCAGATTGTGTTGAATATATTAATGGTCAATAACTCTTTATAAAACGTATGCTGTATGTGTGAGAATGAGAAAGAGTAAGAACGCTGGATTGTGACAGAAAATACATTTCTTACTGAGGGTCATGGCCAAAAAGGTTGGAAAACTACTGGTGTAATGTAAAGGGCCCTAATTCTGGAGTTTCAGTGAAAGTTCAGGGTGAAAGACCCTAATCTTATCTCTGTTATTAATTAGTGGTGTGTCCCCTTGTATAAGTAACAACTTCTCTAAGTACTCACTTCCTTATCTATACAATAGACATGCTACTTCATAAAGTTGCTTGTGGTTTAAAGAATTTAATGCATTTAATACACTATTATAATAATAAAAGGAGCCCTCGTGGTGCAATGGTTAAGCTCTTGACTGCTAACCAAAACGTTGGCAGTCTGAACGCACCCAGTGGTTTTGCAAGAGAAACAAATACCTGGTGACTTGCTCCCATAAAGACTACAGCCTAGAAAACCCTATAGGGGCAGTTCTACTCTGTCATATGGGGTTACTATGAGTTAAAAATCGACTCAAAGGCACCTAACAACAACACCATAATAATAATAGTAGAAATAGTAGAAAACACTAGTTGTTTACTATGTAAAATGCTTAGCACAGTGGCTGGCATAATAAGCCCTCTTAAAATGTTAGCAATTATTATGGCTAATATTATTCTTTTTAAAAGATGAGTATTGTTTTTATAAAGCAATATGCTGTTATAAGCAGGTATTTTCCTACAATGCAAGAATCAATCACTTTGCAAGTTTTAGTGACACAAGGAAAAGCACAAAAGACTGGAATTTTTTGGTTGCCACCCACTGATTCAAACTGCCAGCACTTCTGGACACTTACCTGCAAAACTGAACCCTGGCTGACAATACAAAGGAACTGTGAATCAAGCACTGTATCAGGATTTCATCAGCAGATGTTAAGCTGATTTGGCTCACCTCTCAGACAAACCAAAAAAGGAAGAGTAGCTGTGTTAGATTAGGAGCAATAAAAGCTACCTTTTATTGAGTGCTTACTACACTGTCCTCACAGGCACTGTAAGAACCCATGTTAGAGATAAGCACACACGTTTTTAAAGCTTAAGTAATTTTTTCAAGGTCACATTGTTAGCAAGTGATAGAATCAGGATTTGCTTCCATGTCCATTTGGCGTATCTTGAGAACATCGGCACCATAAGTCATCATGGTCATCAAATCCAAATGTCCATCTATAACAGGTCTCAATTTTTAGCATCCTTTTGTTTAGGTCTGATCTCTAAACATGATCTCACTACTTTGTAAGCCTTTCCATTCCACCAATAGGTAGTTCTGACTGCTAGAAAGTGCTTTTTCATATCTGATCCATATACTTGCCTGCCTACACTTTCCACCAATTGAAAGAGCCTCTGGGTGGGTTCCAACCACCAACCTTTCCATCTGTGGTAGAGAGCTTAACCGTTTGTACCACCCAGGGACTCCACTGAAACAGCACAAAATACGTATTCTACTTCTTCTACTTCACATCCCTTCACATATTTTGAAACAATCGTTGAATCCATCTCTGTCTTTTCTTCTCTAGATCCAACATTCCCAGTTGTCTCTGCACATCTCCCTATGAAATCGCTGTTACCAGTTCCCTCCCTATGCTGCTCATCTTCTGGATGATATTCACTCTGAAACTCCTGATGTGTGTGGCCTGTCCAGAAAAGAGTATTCAAGAACTGGTTACTCTAAAACCCACACTTGCCCATCATTGTCCTCACAGGCTGCAATAAGCTTCTTAGGAACAAACTAACTTACGTTCTGCTTCATATCCAGGTTATGTCCACATAAAACAGCAAGTTTTTTTCAAATGAGCTGCTAAGCTATCTCTCCATCCTGCATTTCTACAACCACATATCTGAGCCTAAATTAAAGATATATTTCTGTTCCTGTAATTTTCTCTGGTCTTGCTTTTGGCCCTACTTTCCAGCCTAGAGAGGTTGCTTTAATTCTTGCCTGTCTTTCATAAAATTAACTATTATTCTCAGAAATACGAAAAGCATGTGGTCACACTAGACTACTAAAAGTTGACAGACTATTAGAGGCAGATGGAAATACATATTTAAAAAAGAATTTTTTTGCTTCTCCCATTAAATTGTGAACTCCTCGAGGTCACAAGCACTGTATCCTTCTTCTTTTACTACATAGTGTGAGCACAGAGGTCACCATATTCATTTTGACTGAATGATTATTAATTTGCACATGTCAAAATCCACTGTTAGAATTGATGATACGCCAAGAGGCAGGAGAGGAAATAAAATGCCACACATTTGAAGTGCAGGTTCAAAGGCAACTACTGGTACATGTTGCTTCCCTGAACCCAGTCAATCACTGAGCTGGCAGAAAATGGAAATTCATATTAGAAAAGAGTCCAATAGAAAGACTAAGAAGAGAGAAAGCAATAAGGAGAAAACGCACTTGCGCGTGTGTACACACACACACACACATGCAGTCACATACAAAGAACTGACTGTTGAAATTCCTTAAAGTACTTACTAGAAGGCTTTCACACATGAATATCACCATTTAATGGCATTAGGTCCCTGACTCTATATTACTATTAATAGACAGCCTATTAGGGCACGGGTATTTACGGTCCTCCACTAGGCAACATGATTTCCCAGTAGTATATTACCATTAATTGGTAAAAGGCACTCTAGGAATACCAGTCTAAGACAATAGCTCAGCCACAATTAAAACAGAATTGCATTTGCTGACCTAGACAGCAAAGCAAAGTGTGCCTGGGAAATTCTCGGCAATATTTTACAACCTGAACTAATTAAAGATCACATTCCCCATACAGCCAGAAAGCAAACATGAGAAATACCCCCAGCTGAAGACTTTCTAGTTTGATGGTTACTATAATGAGTTCAGTCCCAAAGGTACTAGACAATAGAAGACATTTCCTATCTGAAGGTTGTGGAATGGGAAATTTTGACATCCCTTAATTTTGGAGCAATTCCTTCTTGGGCACATCAGTCACATCCAAAGGGCACAGTCCAATTTTTCTGCAATGAACATGGGGGAAGGTAGGGGCAAAAATTTAGCCTACTAAATTTTAGCCTACTGGATTTAATGTTGACAAAGATTAAGAATAGCATATCATGATTGCCAGACTGCATGCTATGCTGGATGAATTTCATTTATTAACTTAGGTGAATCTTCCCTCATCTAAAGCAGGCAGAAGACTGAAAATGTTTTTATTATGTGATTAAAGTATCTTTACACAGGTGGCCCTAGGCGCCTCAAGTTTTGGTCTATTGCCTGAAGGTAAATTAAGGTGATACTTTTCCTCTTCCCCATCTGTAATAGGATCGTACATTCCACTACTGGCAAAACTGATTACGCTATTACCTATTGCAAAAACCTCATTCCTGAATACTGATATGTGTTCTGTCACTTGCCTTAAAAAAAATTACCTCTTACTACTTTGTTCTGATAAGGGAGAAACTTTCAGGAAGGATCTTTTCAGAGACTGAAAGAGAAACATAAAGGAAAAATGAACATTCGGAACGCAATGTGAGTTAACAGATGTCACAATGGTGAAAACGTTCATCTTATTTTTCCTTTCAGCTTCTTTTACGATCAGTCTAATCATGTTGGTCAGCATATTAAAGCATCAATTCTGTCATAATAGGTACAAGTATTTTTATCTCCAACATAAATCAGTTACTAGAAGATAAATATCTTATAGATTATTGTTCTGACTCATAGCGACCCTAAGTACAACAGAACACAAAACACTGCCTGATCCTGCACCATCCTCACAATCATTGTTAAGCATGAGCCCATCATTGTAGCCACTGTGTCACTCCATCTCATTAAGGGACTTCCTCTTTTTTGCTAACCCTATAATTTACCAAGCATGATGTCCTTCTCCAGGGACTGGTCCCTTTTGACAACATGTCCGAAGTATGTTAGATGAAGTATTACCATCCTCGTTTCCAAGGAGCATTCCAGCTGTACTTCTTGCAAGACAGATTTGTTCATTCTTCTGGTAGTCCATGGTATATTCAATATTCTTTAGTCTTCCTTATTCATTGTCCAGCTTTCGCATGCATAGGAGGCGATTGAAAACACCATGGCTTGGATGAGGTGCATGTTAGTCCTCAATGTGGCATCTTTGCTTTTCAACACTTATAAAGAGGTTTTTTGCAGCAGATTTGTGCAGTACAATATGTTGTTTGATTTCTTGTCTGCTGCTTCCATGGGTATTGATTGTGGATCCAAGTAAAATGAAATCCTTGACAACTTCAATCTTTTCTCCGTTTATTATGATGTTGCTTATGGTCTAGTTGTGAAGATTTTTGTTTTCTTTATGTTGAGATCTTCATCAGTAAGTACTTCAAGTCCTCTTCACTTTCAGCAAGCAAGGTTTTGTCTTCTGCATATACGTTGTTAATGAGGCTTCATCCAATCCTGATGCCACGTTCCTCTTCATATAGTCTAGCCTCTAGGATTATTTGCTCAGCAAACAGATTGAATAAGTATGGTAAAAGGATACAACCCTGATGCACACTTCCCTGACTTTAAACCATAACTATCCTCTTGTTCTGTTCCAAGGACTGTCTCTTGATCTATGTACAGCTTCCTCATGAGCACAATTAAGTGTTCTGGAATTCCAATTCTTCACAATGTTATCCATAATTTGTTATGATCCACACAGTCGAATGCCTTTCCATAGTCAATAGAACACAGGTAAACATCTTTCCGGTATTCTCCGCTTTCAGCCGGATCCATCTGACATCAGCAATGATATCCCTAGTTCCACGTCTTCTTCTGAATCTGGCTTGAACTTCTAGCAGTTCCCTGTCAATGTACTGCTGCAACAGCTTTTGAATGACTTTCATCATAATTTTATTTGTGTGTGGTATTAGTGATATTGTTAGATAACTTCCACATTCTGTCTTGGATCACCTTTCTTTGGAATGGGCACAAATATGGATCTTTTCCAGTCAGTTGGCCAGGAAGCTCTCCTCCAAATTTCTTGGCATAGACGAGTACGCACCTCCCGTGCTGCATCCATTTGTTGAAACTTCTCAATTGGTATTCTGTCAATTCCTAGAGCCTTGTTTTTCACCAATGCCTTCAATGCAGCTTGAACTTCTTCCTTCAGTACCATTGATTCTTGATCATATGCTACCTCCTGAAATGGCTGAACATCGATCAGTTCTTTCTGGTACAGTGACTCTGTGTATTCCTTCTATCTGCTTTTGATGCTTCCTGCGTCATTCAATATTTTCCCGGTAGAATCCTGCAACTCAAGGCTTGAATTTTTTCTTCAGTTCTTTCAGCTTGAGAAATGCTGAGTGTTCTACACTTTTGGTTTTCCAGCTCCAGGTCTTTGCACATTGCATTATAATACTTTGTCTTCTTGAGCCACCCTTTGAAATCTTCTGTTAAGCTCTTTTACTTCATCATTTCTTCCTTTCGCTTTAACTATTCTATGTTCAAGAGCAAGTTTCACAATCTCTTCTGACATCCATTTTGGTCTTTTTTTTCCCCTGCCTTCTTAATGACTTCTTGCTTTCTTCATGTATGATGTCCTTGATGTCATTCCACAACTCATCTGGTCTTCAGTCACTAGGATTCAACGTGTCAAATCTATTCCTGAGATGGTCTCCAAATTCAGGTGGGATATACTCAAGGTCGTATTTTGGCTCTCGTGGACTTGTTCTAATTTTCTTCAGCTTCCACTTGAATTTGTATATGAGCAATTGATGGTCTGTTCTGTAGTTGGCTCCTGGCCTTGTTGTGACTGATGATACTGAGCTTCTCCATAGTCTCTTTCCACAGATGTAGTCAATTTGATTCCTGCGTATTCCATCCATCGAGGTCCATGTGTATAGTTTATGTTGTTGAAAGAAAGGTATTTGCAATAAATAAGTTGTTGGTCTTGCAAAATTCTATTATGTGATCTCCTGTATCGTTTCTATCACCAAGGCCATATTTTCCAACCACTGATCCTTTTTCTTTGTTTCCAACTTTTGCATTCCAATCACCAGTAATTATCAAAGCATCCTGAATGCATATTCAATCAATTTCAGACTGCAGAAATTGGTAAAAATCTTCAATTTCTTCATCTTTGGCCTTACTGGTTGGTGTGTAAATTTGAATAATAGTCGTATTAACTGGTCTTCCTTGTAGGTGTATGAATATTATCCTATCACTGACAGTGTTGTACTTCGGGATAGATCTTGAAATGTTCTTTTTGACAATGAATTAGGTGTGGGTGCTCAGCACCATTCCTCTTCAAGTTGTCATTCCTGGCATAGTAGACCATATGATTGTCTGATTCAACATGGCCAATAGCTCACTAATGCCTACGATATTGTCCATTTTAGCTCACTAATGCCTATGATATTGATATTTATGCATTCCACTTCATAGGTAATAAGATATCTAAAATTAAAACTAGGGGATACTGGTGGTTCAGTGGTATAATTCTTGCCTTACATACAGGAAACCCAGGTTTGATTCCAGGTCAATGCATCCCATTTACAGCCACCATTTGTCTATCCATGAGTCTTGAGTGTTGCTATGATGCTGAACACGTTTCAGCTGAGCTTCCAGATTAAGAGGGACTAGGAAGAAATGCCTGGAAAGCTACTTTTGAAAAATGATCCAGTGAAAACTCTAAGGATTATAATGGTCTAATCCCATTGTGTATGGGGTTGCCATTAGTCTGGGCCCAACTTGATGGCAGCTAAGAACAACAACTGCAAAAACAAAAAAAAGAAAAGAAAGAAAGAAAACCAAGTAATACAGTAACTTAAGCTAAACTACCATTATATGGCCAATAAAAATCCTCGGGAATGGATTCTTAAAGGAAATAAATATATACCTGTAATATATGTGATGAGTGTCAGCATTTTAATGTAAGGAATATTTTTAAATCCAGTAAATAAATATTTATTGAGCATCTACTACGTTACAAGGTCTCTTTCAATGCTGTGGAATGTGAAAGCCCAAGGAGGCATAAAAGTATTTTAAATTTTACAACATTATTTATCCTTAGAATTACTAGCACAAGGAGCCCTGGTGGCACAGTGGCTATAGCACTGCACTGCTAATCAAAAGGTCAGCAGTTGGATCCCACCAGCTGCTCTGTGGGAGAAAGATGTAGCAGTCTGCTTCTGTAAAGATTTAGAGCCTTGGAAACCCTCTGGGGCAGTTCTATTCTGGCCTATATGGTCACTATGAGTCAGAATCTACTTGGTGGCAGTGAGTTTTTTTGTTTATTACTAGCATATTGCTTAGACTTCAGTAGAATCCCAACCTACACATCAAAAATGTCTACCTCTATCAGACTTCTAACACTTCTAAAGGGAATACATGCCCTGCATTAATACCGAGTCTCAGATGCTATTGTAGTCTCTTCTCATTCTATGCTATGACTTTTCGGAGAAAAGTCACATTTCTTGTGGATCGTCTTACAACACAAGCTAAGTGACTTCCTAAGTTTTTCCACAGTTTAACTGCTCAAGTGATGGTCATTTTACACAAAGCAAGTAAGGCTTGCTCATGTACAAGATGACATGGAGAACAACAAAGCCAACTTCAGATGTGGGTGCTGGGCAGTCAGCTAAGCTCACTAACTCTGCCAACCTTTGCTTCCATGCAGTATCTCAAAGCCAGGTTACTGAAATTGGATTCTCAGCAAAATTAAGAACTGTCCTACATCAAGCACCTTCAAAGTATTTTTTGAATAATCAAAAGCATTGATGTTAAATCCATGAATACTAAAGATATATTTTGCTGGGTTCTTTCAGTAAAATTTCATTCAATTATCACTTAAAATTAACATTTGAATAGTAAATGAATAGTTGCACTTAATATAAAATAATAAAATACATGCTTCAAGCTTCTTGCTGTTGTTGGGTGCCATCCGGTTGATTCCAACTCATAGCGACCCTAAGTGACAGAGTAGAACAGCCCCATATGTTTTCTAGGTTGCAATCTTTACAGAAAGGAGGCCCGGTGGTGCAGTGCTTAAAGCATTCACCTGCTAACCAACAGGTCAGTGGTTCGAACTCACCAGAGGCTCTGCAGGAGAAAAGACCTGGCGATCTGCTCCCATAAAGATTACAGCCTAGGAAACCCTCTGGGGCAGTCCTACGCTGTCACATGGGGTCGCTATGAGTAGGAATTGACTCGGTAGCACACAACAACAGGGAGAGAAGAGAGATTGTTGGTAGTTCAGTGATAGGATTCTCGCCTTCTCTGCAGGAGACACAAGTTCAATTCCCAGCCAATGTACTTCATGCACAGCCACCACCTGTCTGTCAGTGGAGGCTTGTGTATTGCTATGATACAGACCGGGTTTCAGACTAAGGCAGATTAGGAAGAAAAGCCTGGCAATCTACTTCCAAAAATCAGCTGGTAAAAATTCTGTGTATCACAACAATCTGATCCACAGTCAATCATGGGAATGGCATAGGACTGGGTAGCATTTTGATCCACTGTGCTTGGAGTTGCCATGAGTCGAGGGCCGACGTGAAGGCAGCTAACAACAACAAGGAGCGAAGAAACTCGAAAAAGTCCTCTAGTACAGCTTTTGCTTTTCAGCAAGACCTTACAAAGGTGACCACAAACTGGATTCCCTGATATAATACCCTTGCTCTATTGATTGATGGCTTCTTACCAATTTAAGTTTTGTGCACTCAATAATTACCAGATGATGTCATATCATACAATCTGGAGACAGACTTGGGTCAAGACGTGATCTCCAGCCAAGTACAGAATTTCTCAGAGCCTCAGTTTCCTCCTTCATAAAGTTGGGATTAGACTGACATCTACCGCCTAGAAGAGTAAAGAGAATTAAAGGAGAAATGTATGTGCAAGAGCTACCTTGACTTTAGCTTTTATTTGTACAAAATTTTCCATACTAATAAAATATTTTTCCAACCAATTGCTTTGCACCAAGCATATGTTGTTGCTATTTAAAATGCACAGACATTAACTTTGATTTGAATTCTCTCTGTAAGAATAACCCTCCTGATACAGACTCATTTATCTATCAGAAATGTGCTCAGATCATTAGTGCCAGGGAGCAGGGAGACAGCTGTAGTCCCTGCCCTGATATAGTGAAAAGGCTAAGGAGGGACAGAAACTAAGCATCCCACTGTGGCGAAGTGTGATGATCAACACTGGATGTGCATTAAATTAGGTATAGAAGTGGAAGCCCAGGGAACTACGAAAAGAAGTACCAGAGAGACCCAACACAGGCTGTAGAATTCCAGATAAACTCCAGACAAATGCTACTGAATTCCATCACCAAAAGTAGGTTCAGTGCAAAACACCCTCAACCAAAGCGAGGAGGCCAGATAAGGGCCAGATACAGGCCAGCCTCTGGCATGCTAAGTGTTAAACTAATCACTGTGAACAGTATGAAGTACAAGTGCATGTAAATCTTTTTTACGATTATCAACGTGAATGCCAGGCAGAATTTTTAGCACTTTCCATCTCTGGAATTTTGCCTTTAACGCTCTCTTATGGCTCTCTCCAACTGCACAGAAGAGTCTTCAAACCCTGCTCTCTCAGATTATAAAACTTAATCTCTTTCCTTCCTTTGTAAAGTGGTATGCAAGTCTAATACCACTGGGCTGCATGCAGTATTCCTTCCTTGATTCAACCAAAAAAATTAGCAAGTGCCTACAGTTTGTCGTACTAGGGTGGGCTGCATGTTACTATGATGCTGGAAGCTATGCTGCCAGTATTTCAAATACCCCCAGGGTCAGTCATGATGGACAGGTTTCAGAGGCGTTTCCAGACTAAAACAGACTAAAAAGAAAGGCCTGGCAATCAATTTCTGAAAACTAGCCACTGAAAACTCTATGGACCACAAGCGAATATTAGCCTATATCATGCTGGAAGATAAGCACCTTAGGTTAGCTGTTGTCATTCGTTGCTATCAAGTCAATGACTACTCATGGCAACCCCATGTGTGTAGAGTTGAACTGTGCTCCACAGAGTTTTCAAGGCTGTGACTTTTTGGAAGCAAATCACCAGGTCTGGTCTGTCTTCCAAGGTGCCTCTGGGTGGGTTCAAACCACCAGCGTTTTGGCTTGTAGTCAAACATTTAACTGGTTGTGCTACCCAGGGACTCGGCCCTAGGTTGGAAGGCACTAGAAATGTACAGTGGCCGCAACAATGGGCTCATGAAGATGGCGCTGGACTGGGCAACATTTCGTTCTGTTGTACATGGGATCACCATGAGTTGGAGCCAACTCGTTGGCAATGAACAACAACCACGTGGCCACCACTGAACTAGACACAGAACTACAAAACCAAAAAAACCAAACCTGTTAACTGTTGAGTCGATTCCAGCTCATGGCAATCCTATGGGACAGAGTAGAACTGCCCGTACAGTTTCCAAGGAGTGGCTGGTGGACTCGAACTGCCAACCTTTTGGTTAGCAGCTGAGCTCCTAATCACTGCACCACCAGCGCTTCAGAGACAAAACTACAAGTGTGAGTAAAACCAAGATCCTTGAGCTCACAGATACGGTCCAGCAGCACCGAGAGCTACCCCAGTCACATGACAATTAAGTGTGTTAAATATGATCACAACTGTGTGCAAAGGAAAGAGAAGCACAAATGGCGATGCAATGAACTCTAGCTTGACAAGGTGTCATAGTAGTTCCCACAGAGGAAGAGAATGTGATCCGAGTTCTTAGGATGATACAACTGCCAGGCAGAAGAGGGGGTTGTCGTTGGAGAGGCTTTCCAAGATGGAGTGAAACAGTATGGTGCGCTTGTAATGGATGGGTTCCCCAGTTAGAAGTGGGGAGGGGAGCAGTGGAGGGTGAGGTGTGGAGGTAGGGGAAGCAGACCATGAAGGTCCTGGACAGTATACAGTATTCATGCAACAAAGATTTACTGGCTACTACGTGCTGAGCACTGGGCTACAATCATGAGCAAAATCTCGATTCAATCTGAATATTCTTTAAGCAAAAAGCTACATTTCTGTAAAGTATACTGACTTACTAAATGTCCATTCGGTAGGTGGGACAGCTGACAGGGTGGGTTAGGTGCTAGCAGAGTGACCCTAATCCAAGCTTTCACCCATAGTCTGCTCGACAGATTTAGTCCATCAATAAGCCTCATACATTTATGCACTGAATTGTCAGTGCTCATCTCTTGGATGGATCAACACCAGACAAAATGTACATTTAATGAAGATGTTACAGATTACCAAAATAAACAGCTAGAACTTGGAAATGTCACTTCAACTCTGATTTAAACCAGCTGATTTAGGTTCAAATAGCTAAGAGCTAAAGACCAAAATCATCCCAGTGCACATGGTTTATACTACAAAGAACTCTGTTAAACTACTCTATCAAGGATCTGAAAAAATAATGTGCTGTGTACATAGTTTTATTATTCTCTCAGGCCCCTTAATGGATGTTATGCCTCGGAGTCAATGGAGCTGAATGACATCCTCTTCAACGTGAAGCTGGACTCCATTTTACCAGATTCAGGGGCAATAATCCCAGCCATGACTGAAGACAGAAGAGTCTGTATTGGTCATTGACTGAAAGGAGAACAGTTCCCCACTCTGAAAACATTCTAGGTGCCTAAGAAAATATCTTTCAAAACGGATCAGTGGTTTGCTTGCTCCTTCTCTCCTGCACACCAGTCAGCTAGAGATAATGTGCTCTTAAGCTACTTTAAGGCCACCTGGGTGGCAAAAATGGTTAAGTGCTAGGCTGGTAGCACGTAACTAACGAAAGGTTGGTAGTTTGAGTTCTCCCAGGGGTGCCTCAGAAGAAAGGCCTGGCAGTCTGCTTCCAAAAAATCATCCATTGAAAACTCCATGAAGCTCAGATCGACTCTAACATACATGGGTAGCCATGAGTCACAGTCACCTCCATGGCAACTTTTCTTTTTTTTTTTTAAAGCTACTTTAGAGAAACAATGAAAATCATAGTGAAAAATATCTTCAATTGTTTTGAGCCAACTCCGTCAGTCAACATTTGTTGAACATTTCATTGTGTACAAACTGATGCAGCTGTCCAATCACACAGAAATAGGCATTTGGGAGATGCATGCTGAGCCGAGAGACCTGGATTCCAGCCCCACCTCTGTCACTAATTAACTGTGTGACCTTGGGTAACTCATCTTGGAAAAGCCCCTCAGCCAGCTCATCTACTCACAAAGAATAGTATTCTTTGTCGTGCCTACCTCACCAGGTTGCTATGAGAATCAAATCAGACGAGTTTATCAAGGCACTTCGGAAAGTATAATTTACTACGCAAATACAATGATTCATTATTAAACAGAAGACACTATGTATGCTTGAGGAGCTTATTGACTGCTGGGGGAAAAATTATACATATTGTTGATTTTTTTCATTTCAAATACAGTACAGATATGTGCTGCAAAATGTCCCTTCAGCCAACGTCTGACTGCATATCCGTCTGTGGTCCCATAAGGTTTTTGTTTCTTTTTTCTTTTTCTTTTTTTATGTAAAAGTAGCTCTCCTTTTGTTTATTATTTCTCCCTAATGCTTTTAAACACCCCAAAATCCCCAGAGGGTATGAGTATCCGGGCTCCAGGGCACAGCCCAATAACCGCAGTGCCTCCTCCGCCTCCTCCTGGCTTCATTCACCCACCCAGCAGCCATGCAGTAGTTCACTCCCGGTGCAGAGCAGCGCTTGCCACAGCTGCTCTGCTCTGGCCAAGGGCACTGTGTGGGTGCTCTCAGGCTCCGGGCTCTGGGCAGCCACGCAGGGCGGCTGTACATATCAGGAAGCAGCTGAGGCAGCCAGAGCCTTGGCTGCCACTGCCACTGCCAGCCGCCCTCCCAGCACCTGCACACCTACTCCCCACCAAGTCCCTGTCAGGCTGCCGCAGCCTCACACCCAGCAAGGCCAGCCTCTTGCATCTAGTGGCTGTAGCTCTTGGGCTTCCTTGGCAGGCAGGCAGGGGTGCGGGCTGCTGGTCTGGGCTGCTCGCGCTCCGCAGGCAGGCAGAACAACAAGCCGGGCTGGGTGCCTAACCTGGGGACTGCCTGTATATAATATGGTGCTGGCACAACATCCAAATCACATAATGTCCTATTTCACAGAACTTACTGTGGATGTTAAGTGACACATGAATGTACATATTTCTGCTAACCTGAGCTCTTGAAAGAGAGGCACAAAAAATCTCTCTCCTGAACTGGTTTTCATGCTGCCCCTAAACTATGCTCAGTGGTCTCATCATTTAAGCTTATAATTCTATACGCCAGGCATGAGCAAAACCTCGATTCAGCCTGAATATTTTTTAAGCGAAAGGTTACATATTCTGTAAAACACAGTGAGTTTTATTAACCGTCATTCAGTAGGCGGGACAGCTGACAGGGTGGGTTATGTGCTGACGGGGTGATCCTAATCCATGCCTTCACCTATACTCTGTGCAACAGATTTAATCCATCAACAGTTCTCAAATTTATGTATTATTATTGTGCCTTATTACCTGGTCCTATGGTCCATTCCAGGGTAGTCCAGACTTGCAGACTTGATATATAGGGTTTTTTAACGGTAAAGAATTACATTTTTCCATGTTCCTGCAAAGTTCCCATAGTATTCAGGACAGCTTCATGTAGGTAAGTACATGACAATGCAGGACATGGCCTACAGGACAGTGAGGAGGTGTGCAGGTTCTGCAGGAGCACTACTTGGCTTTAAATCCCAGGTCTAGCACTTACATATTATGTGACACATTGGGCAAGTCACCTACATTCTCTAATCCAATTTCCTCATCTGTGAACTATGCATCATGATACCGAAAAAAACAAAGAAAAGATCAAACTCATTGCCATCAAGTCAATTTCAACTCACAGCAACCCTTTACGACAGAGTAGAATTGTCCCATAGGGTTTCCAAGGCTGCTTCCAAGGCTGCGATCTTTACGGAAGCATACTGCCACATCTTTCTTCTGTGGATTGACCTTTCAGTTAGCAGCCAAGAGCTTAACTACTGCGCCACCAGTGCTCCTTATGCATGATGATAGCATCTCTTATCTTATAGGGTAATTGAAAAAAAATTAAACAAGAACATGTATATAAAGTGCACCCCACAGTGTCTGGCACACTAAACTTGTATTATTAATAATCACGATGACAGTAATAGGAATCAATGCTGTCAGTGTTACAGAAACATGAAGGGGACAACCTGAAGTTATTCATATGCTGGCTATGTATATTATCAGTCCTGAAGTTAACAATAAGGACATATAGGTAGTCGCCAGGTTAGGAACGAGTTCTTTAAGTTGAATTTGCTCGTAAGTCAAAACAGGAATGGTTCGTATCTAACATCAGTTAGTCAAATGTTTGTCTCTGTAGATAGTATATAGTGTAATTTTCTATGCATAAAAAACATTAAAGGCACTTCTAGATACACTAAAACATTTTAACATAATAATACGGTAATAATAACGATAATGTTTTGATGCACCCGTTTGCTATTACGAACCAATGCGTGTACCTCAAATTTTTAATATAATAGTTTTACGGGAGTTGGTTCATAACTACAGGTTGTACATAAGTTGGACATTCGTAACCTGGGACTGCCTGTATTGTATTGCCTACTATGGGCCAAATGTATTATCTCTAAGTAGATGATACGAACCACATACCATTGCCTTTGAGTCGATGCCGACTCATTCCCCCCCCCCCAAATAAACTTGCGATCAAAGAACTTAAACAATCTTCATGAGATCATAGAGTTACTAAGTGATAGAATGGAGATTTGCACCCAGGTCTGTCTGGCTCTTGCTCATTCCATGAGGCCATTCTCCCAGCCCACTGCTGACTCCAGCTTAGCCTCTGAGACTCCAGGTCCTGTTGGTGTCTTACTTCCCATCTGTTTAGTTCCCAGAGGCACCGAGAGCATGAAGTCTGAGAGCTCTACTCATAGTCCCATAGCATTATCTTTCAACATGTCTTTAAGTCTTTTTTGCTTCTTTTCCTGTCTCCTTAATTTTATGTGTTAGTGTAAAACCTACTCAGTGCTCACTTCATACTAGGGACTGTGGATTCAATGGAGATTCATTTTTCACAGCCCCCGCCCTAAGAACTCAAAACAATCCTAGGAGCTTGCATGAAAACTAACAATTCAATGTAAATATTATAATAAAGATACTCACAAAGGCTATACGATACAGTTGTCATTGTTAGGTGCCGTGGAGTCAATTTCAACTTGACCGCAGTGACAAAGTTAAACTGCCCCCTAAGGTTTTCTAGGCTGTAATCTTCACAGCTGCAGATCACCAGGTCTTTCTCTCATGAAGCTACTGAGTTCGAACACTCAACTTTCAGGTTAGTAGTCAAGTGCAAAACCACTGTGCCATCAGAGCTCCCATGTGATACAGAGAAGACAGCAAAGTACTCTGGCTTGAGGAGTTGGAGGTAACATTCAGGTTGATCCTTGAGGGTGGAAATGCAATCTTATCAGAATGCATGAAATGCGTGCTAAGTATAAGACTTTAGCTTATTCAAAGAGTAGTGAACAGTTGGTGGTGTCTGAGTCAGAACTGACTCAAGGCAATGGGTTTTGGTTTTGGAAGCAATGACAAAGATTAGGGGAGGGAAGACTACTTAAGACATCTGAACTCTAGATACAGTTCAGCTTGGGCAGAGGAACTCTAAGGCCTTGAGGCAGGACCTTGCATAACAAACCCAAACCTGTTGTCATCGAGTCGATTCCGACTCATAGCGACCCTATAGGTCAGAGTAGAACTGCCTCATAGGGCTTCCAAGGAGCAACTGGTGGATTCAAGCTGCTGACCTTCTGGTTAGCATCTGAGCTCTTAACCACGCACCATGAGGACTCCAAATAAAGGGCTGGGCAATAGCTACATCTCAGAGTAAGACCAGGAGCTGAAGAGCAGAAACTCTGGGTGTAGACAGGAAAATTCTGTCCTCCCCCAGGGGCTATAATGCAAGCCAACTCTAGACCCCAGGAAGCCAGGGCAGAAGTGACTGAACCAGAGGGGAAAATCTTGGAGTTCAAGCAAGTGATCGTTGTTGGGTGCCGTCAAGTCAATTTCAACTCATAGAGACCATATGTGACACAACAGAACTGCCCCGATTGAATTTTTGTGGCTGTCATCTTTACAGGAGCAGATAGCCAGGTCTTTCTCGCGTGGAGCTGCTTTGTGGGCTCAAAATTCCACCCTTTCAGTTAGCAGCCAAGCACTTAACCATTGCATCACCAGAGCTCCTTTTAAGCAGTGATTAAACCAAACAAAACCAGTTGCCCTTGAGTTGATTCCAACTCATAGAGACCCTAGAGGGCAGAATAGAACTGTCCTAAAGGGTTTCCACGGCTGTAATCTTTACGGAAGCCGACTGTCACATCTTTCTCTCCCTGAGCGGCTGGTGGGTTAGAACCACTGACCTTTTGGTTAGCAGCCAAGTATTTAACCTCTGCACCACCAGGGCTCCTTCAAGCAGTGATTGTTGTTGTTGCTAGGTGCCATCGAGTCAGTTCCGACTCTTAGCAACCCTATGTACAACAGAATGAAACACTGCCCAGCTGCTTTGTTTGAGCCCACTGTTGCAGCCACTGTCTATCCATCTCTTCGAAGGTCTTACTTTTTTTTTGCTCACCCTCTACCTTACCAAGCATGATGTCCTTCTCCAGCGACTGGTCCCTCCTGATAACATGTCCCAAGTATGTGAGACGAAGTCTCACCATCCTCGCTTCCAAGGAGCATTCTGGCTATACTTCTTCTATGACAGACTTGTTCGTTCTTCTGGCAGTCCATGGTATATTCAATACTCTTCGCCAACACCATAATTCAGAGATATCACTCTTCTTCGGTCTTCCGTATTCATTTTCCAGCTTTCACATGCATATAAGGCAATTGAAACTACCATGGCTTGGGTCAGGCACACCTTAATCCTCATAGTGACATCTTTGCTTTTCAACACTTTAAAGAGGTCTTTTGCAGCAGATCTGCCCAGTGCAATACATCCTTTGATTTCTTGACTGCTGCTGCTATGGGTGTTGACTGTGGATCCAAGTAAAATGAAATCCTTGACAACTTCAATCTTTTCTCCATTTATCATGATGTTGCTTATTGGCCCAGTTGTGAGGATTTTTGTTTTCTTTATGTTGATGTGTAATCTATACTGAAGGCTGTAGTCTTTGATCTTCATCAGTAAGTGCTTCAAGTTCTCTTCACTTTCAGTAAGCAAGGTTGTGTCATCTGCGTACTGCAGGCTGTTAATAAGTCTTCCTCCAATCCTGATGCCACGTCCTTCTTCATATAGTCCAGCTTCTCTGACTATTTGCTCAGCATACAGATTGAATAAGTATGGTGAAAGGATACAACCCTGATGCACACCTTTCCTTATTTTAAACCACGCGATATCCCCTTGTTCTGTTTGAACAGCTGCCTCTTGGTCTATGTACAGGTTCCACATAAGCACAGTTAAGCAGTGATTACCAAAACCAAACCCGTTGCTGTCGAGTCAATTCTGACTCATGGCCACCCTACAGGACAGATTAGAACTGCCCCATAGGGTTTCCAAGGAGCGGCTGGTGGATTTAGACTGCTGACCTTTTGGTTAGCAGCTGAGCACTTAATCACTGCACCACCAGGGCTCCTTCAAGTAGTGAAGGGGAGAGGATATGATCCAGCAGCTTTGCAGGAAAAAGATCTGGTGATCTGCTCCTGTAAAGATTACAGCCTAGAAAACCCTATGGGGCAGCTCTACTCTGGCACCTGGAATCACTATGAGTCGAAAATCAACTTGATGGCACCCAACAACAACAACAACCCAGGAGAGAATGGTGCAGACAGGGTTGAGACCTCTCTATCCAAGGTCAAAACCATCTCTGAGAAATGGTTTGTACTAAAGCTAGAGATCAAAGCAGAAAAATGAATTTCACCTTGGAGAATGACAAGTCATCTGAAATTCACTCAATTTTGAGGGCGTGAAGAGTCGAGTCTCTGCAATTTCTGCAAAACTTGAAAAGAAAAAAAAAAGCAGAACAAAACAACTCTGTAATTCCCCTTATTTTCACCCCTGACTTTTATTTAACCTCATTTGTTTTTGCCAGCAGTAAAATCCACAGAACATCTTGATGATGACTGCCTCAGGGTGAAGGGAACCAGCATTTGTTCAGTGTCTCCTGTGTGCCAAGATTTTGAAATGTTTTATTTCATTTAATTCTCACAAATCACCCAGTGATGTTCAGAGAAGTTAAACAACTTACCTAAGGTCACAAAGCTCAGGCTGACTGCTGCTTCCACAGGGTTAGTACCAGGTTCAGATGGCAGGACTAAGTGGTCTCAATGTCAGGAGAGGTTGGAGAGGGGAAGCCCTCAGTACAAGCTCCAAAAGATAGGAACTCGTCTTATCAACCTTCATATCCTCCAAACCATAGATCAAAATGCTTTGTACACCTTCATCACATCATTTGCTACAATACTACTACTAATAAAGTTAACATTTATTTGCATGTCTACTATGACTGTTTTATTCTTTGCCTATTATTTCTACTCCAGAAAGCAACCTTACTAAGTATTATGATCTCTATTTTATAGATGTGGAAATTGCAGCTGAGAGAGGTTAAGGCATTTACAAGAAGTCACACAGCAAGCAAGGGCTAAGGGCAGGATTAAAACCAAGATTTATAATGAGGGAAGGGAGGGAAAAACACTAACTAGACAATAGATAAGTGGTAACTATGGTGAAGGGTAAGACAGTACAAGCACAACTTGACCAAGGCAAGGTCACGGGAGCTTCATCGACACATCCAAACTCCCGGAGGGAATGAATTACTGGACTGAGGGCTGGGGACCATGATCTCAGGGGACATTTAGCTCAACTGGCATAACATAGTTTGTAAAGAAAATGTTCTACGTCCTACTCTGGTGAGTAGCATCTGGGGTCTTAAAAGCTTGTGAGCGGCCATCTACGATACTCATCTAGTCCCACCCTGTCTGGAGCAAGGGAGAATGAAAAAAAACCAAGATACAAGAGAAAGATTAGTCCAAAAGACTCATGGACCACAACTACCACAGCCTCCACCAGCCTGAGTCCAGAACAATCAGATGGTGCGCAGCTATCACCACCAACTGCTCTGACAGGGACCGCAATAGAGTCCTGGATAGAGCAGGAGAAAAATGTAGAACAAAATTCAAACTCAAAAAAAGACCAGACTTACTGGTCTGACAGAGACTAGAGAAACCCGAGAGTATGGCCCTGGATACCGTTTTAACTTAGTACTGAAGTCACTCCTGAGATTCACCCTTCGGCCAAAAATTAGACAGGCCCATAAAACAAACAACAATACAGGTAGCTCAACCATGTATAGGAGACTAGATGGGCACACCAGCCCAGGGGCACAGACGAGAAGGCAGGTGGGGACAGGAAAGCTGAACAAATGGAAACGGAGAACCCAAGGTTGAGAAGGGGAGAGTGTTGAGATGTCACGGGGTTGGCAACCAATGTCACAAAACAATATGTGTATTAATTGTTTAATGAGAAAATAATTTGCTCTGTAAACCTTCACCTAAAGAAAAAAAATAAAACCAAAGTTTATATTTTTCAAAAGCGAGGGTAGGTTTCGGGAGTGTGATTGATGAATACATTGAACATAATTGACTTTAACTGAATTGAAGCTGTAATGTGGTACAAAGCAGGGAGGTCTTCTGTAATATGAGCACATATATAATTATAAATTGGTTTAGAAGCACACTTTAAAAAAAAGCTGTCATCAAATCAATTCTGACTCATGACAGCACCATGTCTTGCAGGGTAGAACTGCGCTCTCATAGGGTTTTCAATGGGTGTGATCTTTCAGGAGCAGATCACCAGGCCATTTTTCCTAGCAGCCTCTGGGTGGGTCTGAACCATCAACCCTTTGGTTAATAGCCACGCTTTTAACCGTGCGCATGACCCAGGGACAGGTCTAGCAAATAGCATTGACTAGAGTGTCCACAGCCCTGCATTATTGCATAAGAACCATCTGCATGCTGCCTTCATCAAACTTGTCTGAAGCATAGACCATGCTTGAGGCATTGTACCCAGAGCTGTGAATACATACAAAGAAATATTTATCTTAACATGGTGCTTCACCTGCATGTGGTTCAATCCTTATAGACACCCATGGAGGGAAACAAGCTCAGATCTGTGAGGACCTGAAGTCAGCTTTGAACATTTGCTTGTATCATCAATTTAGAGTAGTTGCTGCCTGATTATGTTAAGAAATGGTGATGATGTTTACAGATTGTTTGGCGGAAAGAATTATCCTCAGGAACAAAATAAATTTACAACCCAACTCTTCATGTGAATTACTGTTAGGGAAGAGGAACTTAACTCATTGCTCTAGTGTCAATCCACTACCTCCCTCAAAAATGCTACAGCAAGGCCAAACAGCTCAGAAATTCCTACATAGCAAGCACTATTTCAGGACTCTGTACTTTTGCAAATGCCATACCCTTTGTCTGAAATGACCTTTCGCCTTGTCTGCCTGGAGAATTTTTAATTATCTTTCAAACCCTAGTTTTGGTGTCACCTCCTCCAGGAAGCCTTCTCTGTTCCTCCAGCTACAGTAAGGTTTCTCAACCTTACCATTATTGACATATTGGTACATATTAATTGCTTGCTGGGGATGGGTGCTGTTGTGTGCATTGTAGGATGCTGAGCAGCTCCCACTGCTTCCACCTCTACTAGAGGCCAGTAGCAACCCCACCAGTAGCAACAATAAATAATGTCTCCAGACATTGCCAAATGTCACCTGGGAGGGCAAACCTACCCGGAGATAAGGGCCACTGGGCTGCAGTATTTTGGTGCCAGGTCTGGACCTTGGTTACAGTGGCCTTTCCTTAGACCTAACTAGAGGAACAAATCATTGAAGGTCTCTTCTAGTCTCATGCTTTTCTGCTAACATAAGTGAAGATTAAC
The DNA here is from genome assembly GCF_000243295.1 of Trichechus manatus latirostris. Lineage (NCBI taxonomy): Eukaryota > Metazoa > Chordata > Mammalia > Sirenia > Trichechidae > Trichechus > Trichechus manatus. Next base: position 5,281,384 of record NW_004444077.1, read on the forward strand.
ATTTATAAGAATTTGCATACTAGTCCACTCTGGCAAACTCAAGGCCCCTTACTGTATTATTTACAATCTTCTTTCACTGAAGAGAATTATGCCAGTGAGGTCAAGGGAATGATAAATTATAAAGATCTAAGCTCAAGTTGTGTGACCTTGGCCCCTGATCCTAAGTTTTCTTATCTGAAAAGCGGAGCTAATCTTAGCCCGCTCACAAGGTTTCTGGGTAAATGAAATGTATACATCAAGGTACCTAGCAAGCTTACCTTTCCCTTTTCACTAGACAGCAAGAAATGGCTTCAAGGGTATGACAATGCTTTATAAATTGTAAGTGCTAAATGGTTGGAAGGTTATTGTCTGATTTTTTTAAAAAACCAGTAATAAAAAATGAGTTTTCTTTTCTGAATGTAGCATCCAAACAAATTCAAAAAAGCCCGGTCAACATGATTTGAATTAGCAACAATAATCACTTACATACAAAGAACACTTTATAAATTCCTCCCACACATATGATTTCTTTCAATGACCACCTCTGCTCAGGAAGGTATTATCTCATCTTAAAGGTGAGGAGACAGCCTTAGGGGAACTAAAGAATCTCCTCATGTTCCCAGAGCTGAAAAGTAGAGTTGAGACTCAAATCCAGGTCCTCTGTTCTTTAGCAGTAACAGATCTCTTTCCAGTGAACACTGAAGTAATACTTTAAATACAGAACAAAGAGCCATTCAGCCCCAGCCTTTCTGAAACGTGAGTTACGTTCCTACATGCAAAACTAGGTAGACAGTAGAGACCATTAGAACTGATTATGGCTATTCTTATTAGTTGCATATAAGCCAGCATTAAGGATTTGCAGACATAAAAAAAGAACTATTTCTTTTGTCAAAAGCAATTATAATTAATTCTCAAAAAAAAAAAAAAAAGTATAGGTTCAACCCAAATCAGATGAAGGAATAAGCCAAGGGGAGAGTATGCAAAAACTCTTAATTAAACCCAGATATTCAAAATCAGTTTTAGAAGAAAGGTTAATGAAATAGGGTAGAGAGTGGGAACATCTCCAGAGGATCTTGCAGACTGGAGTTTTCTGGGCCAACTCTTTTGTTGCTCTTGGAAGAAAGTAAAAAAAAAAAAAATAATAATAATAATAATACAAAATGCATTTCTCTTCATGGACTCTATAAGAGAACTAAGCTAAACTGCAGCCCACTGCATAGGAGAGCTGTGTCGTAATGTATTTTACAGCATGCTGACCAGCCCTGAGAAAGATAGCTGAGTTCTGGGAACGCAGTGCTTGATCTCAGAGAGAAGCTAATATTATACTTTGGTTTAGAGCAATGATGCCCTTTTAACATTTGGAAGATGTTGAAACCTTGGAAAGACATTAAAATAATAAGAAAAATCACAGGAAGCAAAGATGCTCAAGTGTTTCACCCAAGTACAATTATTAAAGACAACTTCTCCTCTTTGCTCCATGAAAAAACCAACCCATAACTTTATGGTACAGACGCCACTAGAACCCCAGATCTAAGACCAGCCCTAAATGACTCTCCATACGATCTCACCATAACCTGGGGGTTGGGCGAAGGGTGTCAAGGGCACTGGTGGGGGCTAAAAGAGCTGGTACGATTAGGAACTGAAATAAGGAGGAAACTGCATGTCAACTCTGTGGCAAGGATACATATTCACCTGGAAATACATATTGATCTATGATCCTGGATTTGGGTCCTGACCCTGACACTATTTACTTATTCATCAGCTATGAATTGCATTTTCTGACTGTTGATGATGTGCCAGATACTCACAAAGCACTGTGGTTACCATGAGAAGCAAGAGTGGGCATGGTTCTTATTCTCAGGGTGCTTACAATCTAGAAGGCAAGATGGACATCGACACTAACAAATGCAAAACTTCAAGCAGGGAAGTAAAGAAATATGGATCCACAAGACATCACAACAACAGTAACAACGACACAAAAATCAGCCACTACTGCCATTTAGTGAGAGCTTACTGAGAGTCAGATATCGTCCTGTGTATTTAACTCACTTGATTCTCCAAAATTGATGGCATAACCTACTACCATCACTCCCATTTTAATGTGGAAGCTGGTAATTTTCCTAATTTGATGAAGTAACCTATGGTCATCATTTTAATGTTGAGGAAATACACACACAGAAAAGTTAATTAACTTGTCCAAGTTTCCACAGCTAGTAAGCGGTGAAGCAGAGATTCAAACCCAGGCGGATGGATTTCAGAGCCCATATCTGTAAACCTCAAGTCAGCATATAACAAAGACTCTTCATTCAGGCTGAGGTCAGAGAAGGCTTGCTGAGGAGGTAACACCTGAACTGAGAGGTGAGTAGGAGTTAATATAAAGAGAGATCAGAAGTTAATTCAAAGGTAGGAGTGAGTTCCAGGCAGAGGAGGGAACCCTAGAACAGGAAAGGGGCCCATCTGCCTAGAGGACAGAGTGAGGGAAAGCGGGGGAAATGGGACTGGAGATGAGGCTACAGCAGCACAGCATGCACCTTGCAGGCTAGAGTAAGGACTTGTGTCTTTACCTTAAAGCAGTGGGAAGTGGCTAAAAGACCTTTAGGAAGTGGTAACATAAGATTTGTGTTTTGAGAAACTCTGCAGCTGCACTGGGGAAAACAGTGTGATGAGGTTCAGAGAACAAGAAGGAAATAATGCAACTGTGTAGGGTCTGGGTGAGTAATTCTCAAAGTGTGGTCCCCAGACCAGCAACATTACCATCTCCTGGGAACTTCACATAAACGCAAAATCTTAAGCCCCATCCCCAATCCAATTAATAAGAAACTCTGGGAATGTATTAGTCATGTACTTCTGTTTAACAAATTATCACAAGTGTGGTGGCTTAAAACAACATGCATTTATTATCTCACAGTTTGCTTAGCTGGGTCATCTGCTTAGGGGTTCATAAAGCTGCAATCAGGGTGTCGGCTGGAATGTGTTCCCATCTGGAGGCTCAAGTGGGGAAGAATCAGCTTCCAAGCTTATTCAGATGATTTGCAGTATTCATCTACTTGTGATTGTAGAACTGAGGGCCCCAGCTTCTTGCTGGCTGCTATCTGGACGGGCGTCCTCAGCTCCTAGAAGCTGCTTGCAATTCTTTGCCATGTGGGCTTGCTCAATATAACTGTTTACTTTATCAAGCCAGCATGGAGAGCCTCTAGAGCAAGTCTGCCAGCAAAACAAGAGTCTTATGTAATGTATCATAATCACAGGTGTGACATCACACCTTTGATAACCCATAACCTATTGGTTAGAAGCAAGTCACAGGTCCCTTGCACAGGAGAGGAGATTTCCCGAAGATGCGAACACCAGGAGAGGGGGACTGTGGGGGGTCACCTTAGAGTCTGTCCACCACAGGGGGTGAGGCCCAGGACTCTGTCACCTTCCAGGTGACTATGATACATGCTCAAGTTTGGGAATCACAATTACAGACTATGGATTCAAGAGATATTTAAAAGGTGAGATCAAAAGGACCAGGAACTATATTATGTCTATTGTCCTGTGCAGTTTATCATTGTGGTTAAGAGCATGAGCTTTGGAGCCATGAAGATCTAGGTTCAAGTCTCTGCTACTTTCTTGATTGTGTGACCCTGGGCAAGTTAATTAACTTCATGGAGCTTCAACTTCCTTATCTATATCATGGTATTCCCATGGGATCTACTTCTAAGAGTTTAGGGTTATTGTGAGAGTTAAAAGACAATCACTGTAAGTTATGCCTGGATGTCTGACACAAAGATGTGCTCAGTAATGTAGGCTACTGTTATGAACATCAGTGGGATTCAGTTTCTTCTGTAAAATGAGATTAGACCACATGATATGTAAGACTCCTGATTCTAAAATTCAAATATTGTAGATGAAAAATCTTGCTTTTGAGAAGGGAATTTTTTCTTCTCTGATATCTAGAATAGTATTAGCAACACCAAGACTGTGATCTCCTGTGTTATTGGAATGAGCCACCACCAGCCTCCTTTTGTTCACTAGAAAAACATCTTATGTGCAGATCCCTTGGAATGCTTGGTATACCCTTCCAGGGACCAGTTCCTATACTTTGCCTCCTGTGAAAGAGATAATATGCAACAGATTAGACCAAGTTATACAAACACCCTCAGGGAAGATTCTAAGTTACTGAGAGAACCCCATTCTATGCGAGCCACTGCTCTTGGCATGGATCAGAAAATACTGTAATTGTGAGTTTACTTTTCTGTCTCCCTTACTAGACGAAAAACTACTTGGAGGCAGGGACTGTATCTTTCTGTCCTGTGTTAGGGGGAGGAGAAGTTTTTTCTGGAAAGAGTGATGATTCTTCTATGATCTACCCTCCTCTTCCCCTTGCCCTCCGTGTCAATCTCTTCTCTCTTCTCCAATCAAAATTAAACTCCCTAATATTAGAGAAAAACGTTCCATTAAGACAACGACTGCCAGTTGGGATCAAATGGGAATGGAAGAGGGGGCCAAAACCTTGATAGAATATAAGGGAAAACTAATTCCAAAGTTTCTTCTAGTTCTCTGTGTCTACAAAGGTAGAAATCTGAATTCACCTTTGGAGAAGAAAGCTGTGTTGTTTAGGAAAATCACTTTCATGGGCTTTTGGCTATGCAAAGGTAAAACACAGACTTAAAGAATAGAGATAAACAGACAATAAAGACAGACACGAAGAAACTTCTGGAGGTGACCAAACTTCTGTAGTCATTGGTTTTGGGGTTTTGGCTGCTATTATTTGGGTAGGCTAAGCAGGACCCATTGTCATCGAGTCAATTCTGACTCATAGCAACCCTTACAGGACAGAATAGAACTTCCCTGCAGGGTTTCCTAGGAGCAGCTGGTGGATTTGAAATGCTGATCTGTTGGTTAGCAGCCATAGCTCTTAACCACTGCGCCACCAGGGCTCCAGGTAAACAGAAAGGACACAAAAATCTGGAATTTTTGGATTGCACTTGACTACAGTATCTGGCACAAAGGAAGTGCTTAATAAACGCTTCTTGAATAAATTAAGGAATGAATGTACTTCCTAATTTGGTCCCTCATTATTAACTACTGAAATATGAGATGGATATATAGCCCCAACAAACAGCAAATTCATGTAAAAATAAAATACAACAATATATTCCTCAGAAACAGTCACCACCATCTGCCAAGGTTGGAAAGTATAATTTAGTGAAGACACAGGCAGAACACGTAGTCTAGAGAGTGTTAATACACAGTCAATAAAGTAACTAACCAATCCATAGTAACAGCCCCCCAAAGGACAATTCCGGAGTGTTTTATTCTGAGAGCAAATTAAAGCGAAACAAAGATGAGTCTACCCAAAATACAGCAGACTCTCCTCTATTTCGCATATGAGTCCTTAGAGGAATTAATGGAAATTATCCATATCTTTCCCATATCTCCTGCCAATGAAAGTTACAGTGCACAGTGTCAGCCCCTTTGTTGTTCAAGTACAACACTGAACGAAATCTGGGCTCATGGTTTTGCCTTTTTGTATTCCCTGCATGCAGAATACGCTCAGAATTGCCTATTTAGGGGCAGCATTCATCAAGGAAAGGAGCCCTGGTGGGGCAATGGTTAAGCGCTCGGCTGCTCACTGAAAGGTCAGCGAAGAACCTATGGGGCAATTCTACTCTGCCATACTGGCCGGCTATGAGCTGGAATCAATCTGACAGCACAGAACAACAACAACATTCATCAAAGAACAGATTCACAGAGCTCTGATAAGGTCATTAGCCAGTTGCCCAATCAAGAATCCTGTCATGAAATCATTACAGATTATTTTAAAACGGTACGATTCTTAGGGTACATAAAATCTAGTGTTTTATTCTTTGCAAATGAGGACTGTCTCCATGGCTTTGGTCTGCTCCAGCATCCGCCTGAGAATTCCCATGGGGCCCGTGGTTGTGAGTACTTACGGATTTGTATTTGTGTGCTTGTATGCCTGTGTGTGGGGACAAACGTTTTCAGTCACATAACATATACATGACCGTAGAATTAGCTGTTCAAATGCTAATTTGGTGTTCAGGCCCTTTAATTTCTGTGCAATCTATTGGATTTGGTGCCCTCATTAAGATGATTAAAATAAGCTGGTCTATCTATATGTGGGCCAATTATTTCAACTGTGTAAACACAGCTTCAGTCTGGCCCTTTTCCGTCTCTAGAGAAGCATGGCTTTGGAGAGCATTGTTTTCTGGACTTTGCTCAGGACGCTTGGGACACTTCAATCTTCTTGTGTCTTCTAAAATGAAGTCCGACATTGAGTAGATGGGGCAGAAGGGAGACAAGCCAATTTCTTCAATCTTCAACATTATTGAATACCTACTATGTGCCACAGTTTCCAGATTGTAAATTACAGACTTCCTTCAAGGAGTTAAAAATGTCCTGCTTTCATTGCATTATTGTTTGCTATAATAATTCATAGAATTGTTTTATTTGAAGTCAATTGAATATTAAAAGTGGTCTGTATTTCTCTAGAGAAACCCACATATAAGCTTACTTCTATACTGTTTAATCTGTAAATCTTCTTTTTCAAAATTATATACCAAACAATCTGCTGGGTTATGAAATACATATATACATACTCACACGTTCTCTTCAAATACACATTTCCAAAGACATCTCTCAAAAATTACTTATCCAATTAACTTCTTTATGAACAAATAAACTCACTTCACCTACAGACAAGCTACAATTACAGCCTAGGAATCAGGGTGTCTGATTGCAGAATATTATTAACGGTAGTTATTAGCTGAAGATGCAACGTAGAAATGAACCTGCAGGATGAAATTTACACTTACTGTTCTACAGAGAGATATCAAGAGTGACTCAGTCGCTCTAATCTAACCTACAATACAATAAACTGTGGGTTTTAGATTAAATGATTTGATGTGGGTTTTTGTTTATTATTTTTGCAGTTCTGTGATTTACACAAAATAAATCTGAGGCATTGTTATTATCAGCTCCATCATCCAACATTTTGATTCTTTGTTTGTCCATCTCTAAGGGATGCTAAATAAAGGCATTGTTAATATTGCTTAATATTGCATTGTTCTAAAGTAATTTTCATTTTCTCCCTTTCTCTGTTCTATTTCATTTGAGTTGCATGCTGTACCTGTATCTATCCATCCAAGTGCAAACTGGTGCACTTGTCAACAATATTCTTCAGGCAATAACTTCCAAAGGTTTTTCTCTCTATCTTATACTAGTTGAACACTACTGAAAATTCTAAAAATGGGTAAAAGTTGCCTGACCTAGGAATCTACTTTATGGTAACAGGTCTAGCATAACGAAGTAAATAAAAACAAAAACAAAAAATAAATTTGCTAATGGAGTTCTTGGGTAGTGCAAACAGTTAAGTGCTCAACTGCTAATTAAAGGGTTGGAGGCTGGAGTCCACCCAGAGGTGCCTCAGAAGAAAGGCCTGGCCATCTACTTCTGAAAATCAGCCATTGAAAACTCTGTGGAGCACAGCTCCACTCTCACACACATGGGGTCACCATGAGCCAGAATCGACTCCATGGCAACTGGTAGTACTGGTAAGGAACAAATATCACAATGGCTGTTGTGAAGTAACAAGAATTTTTTTTTTTTTTTTTTAATTTACATTGCTTAGATATAAGGTTAATTCTGGGGTCTTGTGCCAGAAAACATGCCATGGAAAAAAAGATGATCTTTTAGAAAATTCATGCAGACGTACACATTTAAAAAATGAAAGGGCCACAGCGCTTGACCACCTAACTGTATGACCTGCTAATTCTTAGGGTCATTAGGAACAATGAATATGACACATGACATGCCACCCTCACCTTTGTGAATGACAATAATAATAACTACCATTAACTGGGCAGTCTAGTGGGGAACAGCATTATAGCTATAGGCAATAATCTTAATTCAACTCCTATGTCTGGGCAAGTCAGTTAACAACCCTGAGTATCAGCTTCTTTATCTGTAAGCATTTAGTAACTCAATGTAATAAATAAGCATTTACTGAGTGCCTTCTCTGTGCCAAATACTATGCAAGAGTCTAGGTTTTCTGGCACTTTCTATCATACTATAAGCCTGATGAGAGGCTTAGCTGTATTTTCCATACTCTTCATTGTACCTCTTGGGATACAAAGTGCTTGGCATAGAAAAGATGCTTAATAAACTTAGATATAAAGAAGAAAGAAGAGAAGGATAGATGGAAATATAAGCAAGGATAAAAGATAAATGGGATGGAATTCCTGACCACGCAGATCTCACAACCTAGTATGCAGAGAGCTGCATAAAGAAATGCTATGAAACAGTTTTGTTTTAAAATAACAAAACAAAATATAAGAAATGTAAGTATTTGAAGGGGGGAAATGTGGAAAGAATTAGAATGGAGTTGAGTTATGATGAATGTATAGAACATTTTCAGACAAATGTCCTCCTCCCACTTGATGCCCAGAGTCCATGCAAATACAGTATTATCTGTACACTCTACTGCACTTACCTTGTTGATGCATGGGCACTGGATGGTGGTTGTCTGCAATATCAGTTTTACCACATGGCAAAGCCAGCATCTCTCAGTGTATTTATTTTGCTGCTCTCAATGCCTGGCTGTGTCAGCATAACTCAGAACACCAGAGAACATCTTTCCATATTGTACATGCAGTATTTTTTTTCTTTTCTCCCTTCCCCCCGACTCCAATATATGGAGATAGCTGCTCTCTGTGACTGCTTCTGAGATTGCTGGTCAGCTGGATTGTGTTGGCTGGCAGAGCAAAGGTGTCATAAATCCAGGAGAGCAAGAGGGAACTTTCCTTCTCTCTCTTCCTCTCTCAGATTTAGGTAAGCTGCACCTTCTGCCAGGAAGGCAGTCTCAGCAATGGAGGCCAATATGGAGTCAGGGAAGGGCCCAGGCACCATAGAACGAGAGACTGACTGCTCAGGCCTGTCTCCAGATTAAAGAGCAAAAGAAGAGGTGCTGGAGGTGTCTGCATATGGCTGCCAGAGTAGCACTATGAGGAATCTGGAGCAGAAGCTCAAGCTGAGAAAATAGAATGCATTTGGATGGAGCCCATCTAATACTGATGCAAGCAAGGGGATGGGCTGCCTGAAGGCCAGTGATGGGCCACAGAATCAGAAAGACCTGGGTGTGGGTCCAGGTTCTGCCCCTTCCCTGTTAGGTGACTCCAGGAAGTTATTTTATATCTTTAAGATTTAGTATATAATGGGGAGATATAGAGGAACCCACGTAATATGTTTGTTGCAAGGATTAAAAGGAAATACTACATATGCTTAGCAGAAGACCTAGCACATAAAAAGGATCCAAGAGTTACCAACCACTAAAACCAGTCGTCACTGAGTTTACTCTGACTCACGGCAACCCCTTGTGTGTCAGAGTAGTACTGTGCTCCATAGGGTTTTCAATGGCTGATTTTTCAGAAGTAGACACCAGGCCTTTCTTCCAAGGCACCTCTAGGTGGACTCCAAACCTCCAACCTTTTGGTTAGCAGCTGAGCACCTTTACCATTCGCACCACCCAGGGACTCCCATCAGCCACTACTGCTATCATTATTAAACCTATACAATCCACTGTAAGAATTTTAACTTACAGAAATACTCTCATAAATGGAAAAGATTATTCATTGTAATAATTTTGGAAATGTTGAAAAAATGAAAACTCTCCAAATTTCACTAACACAAGCAAAGTCTATGGTATGGTACATCCTTACTATATTAAAAAGAATGAGACCCACCTAGGTGTGCTGACATGGCAGATGCCCAAATGTACAATTAAGTAAAAAAGACCAAGTTCAAAACTCCAATAAATGTATACATAAATAAAATGCATTTTTAAAAATCTGAAAAAACAGCATCAAGTTATTAAATGTTGCTAACTCTGTGGAATGAAATTAAAGAAAACGTGAATTTTCTATAAAGTATGCTTTGTGTGTGTTTCACAAAAACGTATCCATTTTATAATAAGGTCTTTTTAAAGTAGCATATGGCAGACATTTGTCTTAATAGTCTTACTCCAGATATTTTGTTTACTATCATGGTGTCTGTTATGGATTGAGTTATATCCTCCCAAAATATGTGTTGTAAATCTTAACCTCTATGCCTGTGGTTCTAATACCATTTGAGAATGGGTTGTCTTTTGTTACATTAATGAGGCAGGATTAGTGTAGTGTGCATCTTGAGTCAATCTCTTTTGAGATATAAAAGAGATTAAACAAGGGAGCACAGCTGAGATAGGGGAAGAGAGATGCCAAGCCACATAAAAATAGCACAGGTGCAGAAGCTCAGAAAGACAAAGACCTTCCTCCAGAGGCGACACAGAGAAAAAGCCTTTCCCCAGAGCTGACACCCTGAATTAGGACTTACAGCCTCCTAAACTGTGAGAAAACAAATTTTGTTTGTCAAAGCCACTGTCATGGATTAAAGTGTGTCTCCCAAAAATGTGTGTCAACTTGTTTAGGCCATGATTCCCAGTATTGTGTGGTTGTCCTCCATTTTGTGATCTGATGTAATTGTCCTATTGTTATAAATCCTAATCTCTGCCTGTGGTTAATCAGGCAAGATCAGTTTATGTTAAAGAGGATTAGGGTGGGATGCAACACCCTTGCCTAGGTTACAGCCCTGATCTAAGGGGAGTTTCCCTGGGGTGTGGCCTTACAAAAGATTAGGAGAGAGAAGTGAGCAGAGAGAGGGGGACTTCATACCACCACGAAAGAAGTACCTGGAACAGTGAGTCCTTTGGACCCAGGGCCCCTGCACTGACAAGTTCCTAGACCAGGGGAAGATTGATGACCAAGACCTTCTCCCAGAACTGACAGAGAGGAAAGGCCTTCCCCAGGAGCTGGTGCCCTGAATTCAGACTTTTAGCATCCTAGACTGTGAGAGAATAAATTTCTGTTTGTTAAAGCCATCCACTTGTGGTATTTTTGTTATAGCAGCACTAGATAACTAAGCAGTGTCCCACTGGCCACAAGACTCAGATATTTAGTATTTTTTCTGCTTCCTAGTTAGCAAAAGCCTCCTCTGCTCTAAAATCTCATAAAAGAGAGAAATAAAAAAGGTACAGTAATTAGGGAGAACTAGAGTTGCAAGAGGAGCCCTGGTGGCATAGTGGTTAAGAGCTCGGCTGCTAACCAAAAGGTTAGCAGTTCAAATCCACCAGCCACTCCTCAGAAACCCTATGGGGCAGTTCTACTCTGTCCTATAGGGTTGCTGTGAGTCGGAACCAACTCGATGGCACCTAACAACAGAGTTGCAAGAAGGATCTCTGGTGGCACAGTCGTTAAGCACTTGGCTGCTGACGGAAAGGTGGGCAGTTCAAACCCACCAGCCGCTCTGCAGGAGAAAAATGTGGCAGTCTGCTTCCTTAATGATTAAAGTCTAGGAAACCCTATGGGGCAGTTCTGCTCTGTCCTACAGACTCACTATGAGTCAGAATCGACTCAGTGACACATAACAACAACAGAACTGCAAGCACAAAACACTTATAGTTTAGATACTGACTCTTACTTCATTTTATTAGTCAAATTGCTTTTTAAAATCCTGAGAAATTATCCCAACAAATGTGGTATTACTCTGTAGTTTCCTTTGAATGTTACTAAGTGAACAAATCCAAATACAACCTCAATTACAAACAATCTTCAAAAATTTTTCTTAACAAAATAAACTGGATTGATGAATAAAAGTACTAAAAAAAGACAACGGGCTATTCCCTTGAATTTACAACTTTCCTGTAACATAATAGTTTATTCTCTGAATTTTCGTTTTCTTTTCTCAAGACTTTGATTTCTTAAACAATAATGCAAAGTTAGAAACATTACTAAAATACCAAAATATAAAGTGAAGAGGTAGATATTCTTCACGAACATAATTTTCAACGTGTATACAATTTAAATAGTATCATTACCCAGTTACTTTAATTTGGATGAGCAAGGAATGGAAACTGCATAACTCCCGTTTAACTGATTGGAATGGCATAGCATTTTCCTTGAGATGTATATCTCACATATGGAATACTAACTCAACAGATAATGAAATGAAGAAAAATGGGACAGTCCAATTCTTTCTTCCTGATCACCAGTTCAGTTTTTCATCGATGAGTCAAACCAGTTGCTGTCAAGTCGATTCCAATGCATGTCAACCTCATATATGTCAGAGTACATCTGTGCTCCATAGGGTTTTCAATGGCTGCCTTCTCTTCTGAGGTGCCTCTGGGTGGACTTGAACTTCCAACCTTTAGGTTAGCAGCCGAGTGTGTCAACTGTTCACACCGCCAGGGACCCCTTCCTAAGTGAAGCACATTCTTAATCATCTCTTTTCAAGGAGGAAACACAAGTTTGCAACAACGTGCCATCACTTTTCCAATGGAACAAAAGGGCTTGCTGTAATAGCAGTTTAGCAGCTTCCCTTAGCCAAAGATTCATCCACACAACAAACATTTGCCAATCACTTCTCTAAGGATCTTCTCTATCGTCTCATCCATAAAGTTGTAATTTCACTCCATGTGATTTATTTATTTACTTTTGGTTACACAACATTCAGTGAACGTATTTTATTAAAGTCCAGATCAGCAACTGGATGATTCCTCTTGTACTTATAATGAAACATTTCCTTTCCCTTATGTTCACAGTAAAATGTCCATTCCTTCCATTTACATGACCCTGAAGCTTCTCTAATCTCCCAGGAAAATCCACATGCATTACATAACACTACTGAAAGGGAGCATATGGAGGATTAGATGCCTTTTGCTGGTAATCTTAGAGAAAACTAGAAAACCTATTTCATGTAAACCTACCAGGGAGGCGGAACACAAAGTCAATTGTTCCTCTCGCCTTTCATACCATGGGTCTCCTTCCAAAAAACTCACTAGTGCAATATCTGGCACAAACGTTTTCCTTAATTCTAGGGCAAAAGCTCTCGTATTGGTTTGCTCCATGATTCTAGGTACACAGAGACAGCTGGCTCCAAAATATACTAAGTCTTTGAACTTAACTCCATTTCAAGTTTGCTTCTCTGGCACATACGACATACTCATAAATACTTGTTACAACAAGTGAGTGAACAAATGAATGTGAGGAAAGCCTTCTAAAACTTCGGGGTTGACCTTTTTTTGACCTGTGATCTTGAGAAAGACACTGAACATCTTAGCCACGTTTCAGGCATTTATAAAATCTGTAAAATGGCAACTGTAATATCTTTTCTACTTCGATCAGGAAGTTGTTTAGGGGTAAAATCCTTAACATATGTGGACAACATCCTAAGTCCTTCAAAAGGCCTTTTAGGCCTTGCATCATCTGGCTCCAACCACCCTGTCCTGCTTTACTTTACACTGATCTCCCTCTTCTTTGTTCTTCAGGCACACTGGCCTTCTTTCAATAGATCACTCCATGATCCTTCATGCAGAGCAATGGAAGATAAGGCATTCATTTCACATGCTTTCAAGGCACTAGAACTTCTTCTCTGAGACACTATACAATTCAAGTGGAAACTGTTTGATGTATGTCTCCCAAATGCCTGGCATACCGTACACACTCAACAAATGTTTGCGGATGTAATAAATGAATAAAATGTGAAAACAATTGTAACGCATACTTAGAAGTTATAAGTACTACACATGAATTTTTTTTTTCCAGTTGCTGTCAAGTTGATTCCTACTCATGGCAACCCCATATGTGTCAGAGTAGAACTGTGTTGCATAAGGTTTTCAATGGCTGATTTTTCAGAAGTGAATCACCAGGCCTTTCTTCTGAGGCACCTCTGGTAAACTCAAATCTCTAACCATTCAATTGGCACCACCCAGGGACTCCATACATGAATGAAAGGGCAACATTATTTTGACTTTTGCCTTGGATTGCAAATGGGGTGGGCAGGAGCTCCACCTACATTCTCCTTTACCCTGCCTTCCTCTCTCCAAGCTTCAGAGTTGTGGTGATTGCCTCCTTGCAGAGCTGAAAGACTTGATCTGAGCTGGTGGATCATATATCTCAGGCCTTTCTCCCTCTTCCGGCCCAAGAACTGGTTTCTGCCAGAGCAGTCGTATCAATCAGCAACACAGAAAGAGGGAAGTTTTCAGCACTAACGTTGTTGTTGAGTGCCATCGAGTCAATTCTGACTCATAGCGACCCCATGTGACAGAGTATAACTGCCACAAAGAGTTTTCTTGGCTGTAATTTTTACGGAAGCAGATTGCCAGGTCTTTCTCTCACAGAGCCACCGAGTGGGTTCAAATCGCCAACCTATTGGTTAGCAGTTGAGCTTTTAACCATTGTGCCACCAGGACTCCAATTTAGCATTAATGGAGATGTCTATTCTTTTATAAAGAAAAGGGAATTTGGCACAGTCAGAAAACTCTGTAAGACACCAGTTTTCTCAGCTGTTATAAGTAACATATTATCAGGAAAATTCCTCAACTTTTATACAGCTCAGAGGGAAAGATATACAAATTAAAGAATTTCATGGAGGTCATCAGGGCTAATCTTTTTGTTAATAACATGAAGAAACAGAGGCACAGAAACTGACTTGCCCAAAGTCACACCATTAACCAGCAAGTATTCTGGGGTGAAATCCAGTTTCCTGCCTTATATGTACACACTCCAACATCCTATCCTTTCTAGGGTACGTGTGTTGCCTAAGTGTGTGACATAACATTGAAATATTGAGGGTGGTGGTCACACTGATATTATTCTAGGTTTCCATACTGATGTGCAAGAAAATGAACAGAAACAAACCAACAGAATTATTTCAAACTCAACTGATGGGAACTAAAAAAATATTCTTATAAATATTTATAGGGCTTTCTTTTTCATTTTTCGGGGGGGTGGTTTGGCACTGAAGTGGGTGTAGCCTTTTCCTCAAGATTAGTTCTCCCCACTGAAAGTAAATGATCGGAAAAGATTTAAAAACAAATAGTTTTAATTATCAATGAAACAACCAGCACACATTGAGTGACTATTACTAGGTTGAACCATTGGAAACTGCCGTTTGGGGAGGTCAGAAACAACCTCATATTGTCAAGTTCAACTGGTTCGCCCTAAATACATACACTGCATATGCATGAGTAGAAGTAGAATATTCAGTTTCTGCCCATTCAGTTTGTATCTCCTTGAGGAAAAAAGTTAAAGATCAATTAAAAAAAAAAAAAAAAAACTAACAATCTAGGGCAGTAGAAGGGGCTAAACTGTGCATTGTTGTTATGTGTATAACTTACATGGTTAATTTCTGTGGGGTATAAACATAACCATAAATTATTTTTTGAATAACTATTTTCAGCTATGCCCTGTAGAATCACCATTTCCTGACCCTTGATGAATTGTTTGGGTAAATTCCAGTGACTTTCAGTTATTAACCTTGAGTCAATCCTGTTACTCTTATTTTAGCAACATTATCTTATTTAATACAATATTTCCATGAGTTAGACACTATTATTGACCTCATTTTTCAATGTAAAAAATCTGAGAGTCAAAGCAGTTAAGACACAGCTCTATGGACCCTTAGCTAGTATATGGAAGAATTCCAGATTTATATTCTGCCTCCTAAACAAGGAGGTTGGAATTCATCTTGTAGGCAGTAATATGTAGTCACTACGGCCAAGTGAAGGGGCCCTAGTGGTGCAACGGTTAAGTGCTGGGCTGCTAACTGAAAGGTGGGCGTTCAAACTCACCCAGAGGCTCTGAGGGAGAAAAGACTTGGTGATCTGCTCCTGTAAAGATTATAGCCTAGGAAACCCTACGGGGAAGTTCTGTTCTGTCACATGGAGTCACTATGAGTCGGAATGAACTCGACGGCACCTTACAACAACGACAGCAAAGCCAACCGAGCAGAAGGACAATGATGCCAACTCAGGAAGAGATGGACGCCAAGCATCATGCTGAAGTTAAACCTACAGAATTTGACAACTAACAACATAAGGAAGTCAGAGAAGAAGTTAAAAAAAAAAAAAAGACTCCAATGTGTCAAGCCTGGATGACTGGGACAACGCTGTTGTTATCTGAAGAAACTTTAGTCAAGAGTGCAACTAGCTCAAGAGGGAGTCAAGATGATGAATTCATTTATCAGCTGATGACAATCTCTTTGAAAGAAATGTCTTGAATACCGAAACCAGTGTTTTCAGACCTTAGTAAATATTTTATTTTGAAAGTGTTCGCCTGGCCTTGCATAGCCATTGTTTAACATATCTCTAGCTGCATTAAATAGCTTCCCTATGCTGTAATTTTTCCCAAGGACACTTCAGGAAAGGAATGTGTCTTGTGAGTTTACTCACAGGTATACAAGGTCTTCTGGCTTCTACAAAGGCTATTATCAGGGATAGTATTACTGACTTCTAATGAGCCACATGGTCTCACAGATCCATGCCATGTTGCCATCTTGACAGACCTCCCAGAGCATGCTCTTGTAAGCTAAGCAAGGTCAAGGTTCATTACGACTTGCATAGCCTGAGCTGTCTAGATGATCTCCTGCTGTAATACAAACACAGAGAAATTCAGTGAACCTTGAACAAATTCAGCCGTTTACAGTTACTGGGCATCTGCTCCAGGGTCAGGCACCAGCTGTGTTAGGTGTAAGAGGTACAAAGATCAATAACTCATTCTCTGCCTATAAGATGCTCACATCAAAGCCTAAACATAGACAATCAAATAAATAGTACACTAACAGACATTAAGTGTTAGAGGAAAGGTGTTGTTGTTGTTATGTTGTTATGCACCATCGAGGCAGTTCCAACTCATAGTGACCCTATGTATAACAGAACAAAACACTGTCCAGTCTTTCCATCCTCACAATCATTGTTATGTTTGAGCCCATTGTTGCAGCCACTGTGTCAATCCATCTCACTGAGGGTCTTCATCTTTTTCACTGACGCTCTACTTTACCAAGCATGATGTCCTTCTCCAGTCACTGGTACTCTTGATAACATGTCCAAAGTAGGTCAGACTAAGTCTCGCCATCCGCGCTTCTAAGGAGCATTCTGGCTGTACTTCTTCCAAGACAGATTTCTTTGTTCTTCTGACAGTCCATGGTATATCCAATATTCTTTGCCAACATCATAATTCAAATGCATTAATTCTTCTTCAGTCTTCCTTATTCGTTGTCCAGGTCTTGCATGCATATGAGGCAATTGAAAATACCATAGCTTGGGTCAGGCGCATCATAGTCTTTGAAGTGACATCTTTTCTGTTTAACATTCTAAAGAGATCTTTTGCAGCAGATTTAACCAAAGCAATACAAGATTTCTTTACTGCTCCTCCATGGGTGTTGATTACGGATCCAAGTAAAGTGAAATCCTTGACAACTTCAATATTTTCTCTATTTATCATGAAGTTGCTTATTGGTCCAGTCGTGAGGATTTTTGTTTTCTTTATGTTGAGGTGTAATCTGTAGATGAACGCTGTAGACTTTAATCTTCATCAGTAAGTACTTCAAGTTCTCTTCCTTTCCAGCAAGCAAGGTTGTATCATCAGTGTATCACAGGTTGTTAATGAGTCTTCCTCAATCCTGATGCCCCGTTCTTCTTCATATTGTCTCAGATTATTTGCTCAGTGTATAGATTGAACAAGTATACTAAAAAGATACAACCTTGAAGCACACCTTTCCTGATTTTTAAACCACACAGTACCCCTGTTGTGTTCGAATGACTGCCTCTTTGTCTATGTACAGGTTCCAGATGAGCACAAATAAGTGTTCTGCAATTCCCATTCTGCGAAACATTATCCATAATTTATTACGATCCACACAGTCTTTGCATAGTCAATACAACACAGGTAAATATCTTTCTGGTAGTCTCCGTTTTCAGCAAAGATCTGATACCAGCAATGATATCCCTCGTTCCATGTCCTCTTCTGCATCCAGCTTGAATTTCTGGCAGTTCCATGTTGATGTACTGCTGCAACCACTTTTGAATTATCTTGAGCAAAATTTTACTTGCGTGTGATTTTGGTGATATTGCTCAATAATTTCCGCATTCTGTTGGATCACCTTTCTTTGGAATGGGCACAAATATGTATCTCTTCTAGTGGGTTGGCCAGGTAGCTGTCTTCCAAATTTCTTGGCATAGGCGATCCGTTCTTTATCATATGCTACCTCCTGAAATGGCTGAAAGTCGACCAATTCTTTTTGGTACAGTGACTACGTGTGTTCCTTCCAGCTTCTTTTGACGCTTCCTTAGTCATTCAATATTTTACCTAAAGAACGCTTCAATACTGCAACTCAAGGCTTGAATTTTTTATTTAGTTCTCTCAGCTTAAGAAATGCTGAGCGTGTTCTTCCCTTTTGGTTTTCTAACTCCAGGTCTTTGCACATTTCATTATAATACTTTACTTTGTCTTCTCCAGCTGCCCTTTGAAATCTTCCATTCAGCTCTTTTACTTCATCATTTCTTCCATTCGCTTTAGCTACTCTATGTTTAAGAGCAAGTTTCAGAGTCTCTTCTGATATCCAGTTTGGTGTTTTGTTTTTTTTTCTTTCCTGTCTTTTTAATGACCTTTTGCTTTCTTCATGTATGAGGTCCTTGATGTCATCCCACAACTTGTCTAGTGTCATGGTTTGAATTATGTCCCCCAAAAAATGTGTGTATCAATTTCGCTGGGCCACGATTCCCAGAATTGTGTGGTTATCCTCCATTTTGTGTTTGTAATTTTACATTAAAGAGGATTAGGGTGGGATTGTAACACCATCCTTACCTAGGTCACATCCCTAATCCAATGTAAAGGGAGTTTCCCTGGGGTGTGGCCTGCACCACCTTTTATCTCTTGTAAGAGATAAAAGGAAAGGGAAGCAAGCAGAGAGTGGGAGGCCTCAAACCACCAAGAAAGCAGTGCCAGGAGCAGACCATGTCCTTTGGACCTGAGGTTCCTGTGCTGAGATGCTCCCAGAACAAGGGAAGACTGATAACAAGGACTTTCCTCCAGAGCTGACAGAGAAAGTCTTCTCCTGGAGCTGATGCCCTGAATTTGGACTTGTAACCTACTAGACTGTGAAAGAATAAACTTCTCTTTTTCTCTTTAATAAAGCCATCCACTTGTGGTATTTCTGTTAGAGCAGCACTAGATGACTAAGACATCTGGTCTTTGGTCATTAGTGTTCGATGTGTTAAATCTACTCTTGAGATGCTCCCTAAATTCAGGAGGAATATACTCAAGGTCATACTTTGGCTCTCATGGACTTGTTTTAATTTTCTTCAGCTTCAAGTTGAACTTGCATATGAGCAATTGATGATCTGTTCCCCAGTCATCCTTGGCCTTGTTCTGGCTGATGATATATTGAGCTTTTCCATGGTCTCTTTCCACAGATGTAGTCTAGTTGATTCCTGTGTATTCCATCCAGTGAGGTCCACATATATAGTTGCCGTTTATGTTGTGGAAAACAGGTATTTGCAATGAATAAGTAGTCGGTCTTGCAAAATTCTATCATGCAATCTCCTGTACTGTTTCTATCACCACAGCCATATTTTCCAACTCCTGATCTTTCTTCATTGTTTCCAACTTTCATATTCCAATCATCAGTAATTATCAATCCATCTTGACTGCATGTTTGATCAATTTCAGACTGCAGAAGTTGGTAAAAATCTTCAATTTCTTCATTTGGCATTAGTGGTTGGTATGTAAATTTGAATAATAGTCATTATTAACTGGTCTTCCTTGTAGATGTATGGATATTATCTTATCACTGACGATGTTGTATACTTCAGGATAGTTCTTGAAATGTTCTTTTTGAAGATGCTTAATGTGACCTCATTCCTCTTCAATTTGTCATTCCCAGCATAATAGACCATGGTGATTGTCTGATTCAAAATGGCCAATACAAGTTCATTTCAGCTCACTCGTGCTTAGTATATCAATCTTTATGTGTTCCATTGCATTTTTTATGACCTCCAATTTTCCTAGTTTCATATTTTGTACACTCCACGTTCCAATTATTAATGGATGTTTGCAGCTGTTTCTTCTCATTTTGAGTCATGCCACACCAGCAAATGAAGGTCCTAAAAGCTTTACTCCATCCATATCATTACAGTCGACTCTAGTTTGAGGAGGCAGCACTTACACCATTGTATTTTGAGTGGCTTCCAACTGGAGGGGCTCATCTTCCAGCATTATATCCGACAATGTTCCAGTGCTATTCATAAGGTTTTCACTGGTCAATGTTTTTTTTTTTTTTTTTAAAAAAGTAGATCGCTAGATCCTTCTTCGTAGTCTTAGTTTAGAAGATCCACTAAAACCTGTCCACCATTCATGACCCTGCTGGTATCTGAAATGCCAGTGGCATAGCTTCCAGCATCACAGCAACAAGCAAGCCACCACAGTACCACCAGAGGAGAGATAAGTATGAGGGATGAATGAGCAGTTGATTCTAGTGAGATAATAAATAAGGCCAGAGAAAAAACCCAATAGACTATTTAATGTAAAGACACATCTGTAAGAACAAAAGGATAGGTACAAAATGATATCCTTACAAAGGACAGATACAAGAATTATCCATCCAACAGAAGAAAGGCACACTCAATTTTTGGGTTTAGATTGCAAATCTCATTTTGTACCTATTTATTCAATTTCCTAAACTAGATGTCAGACAGTTTGTATTTTTGGAAAGCTGTGTTTGCCACCTACATAAAGCATGAGGCCATGGGCAAAAATACATTTCACACCAGAAACTCCAAAATAGGAAATGTACATTGTCATCTGTTATACAGAACAAATAGTCTCACGTTACCATAGAAATCCCCTTTCTCTTCTGTGGGAAAGTATTTTAAATAAAGCTTTAAATAAAAACTGTCTCAATTAAAAATAATAAATGAAGAGCCAATTACAGACCCTTTGGATTCACTAATAAAGTTCATCAATGAACTTTCCATCAGGTATTCAGGGACAAAAAGGCATCATACGGAGAAATTTTCAACACAATTAAAGCATACCGTTTACATTTCCCATTACCACCTTTGGCTGATAGCAGTTCAAATAGGATTAAATAAATTGGTGACGCAAAACAAGGCCCCGCATGGTGGGCGAGGTGTCAGAAGAAGTAAATAAATAGTCACAGCAGATTTACTTCATTTGGGGGAATTTCTATAATTTTCCAGAACGAATTTAATTAGTTTTTTTAGCTCCTTTTGTACTATTTTCTTCAACTTGATCCTCTACTACTGCAGATACTCATAATACTCAGCACATTATTCAGTAAATGTGAGTTTCCCTTCTCCATTTGTGATTTATTTTTCCAGCTCTTCTGGAATCTTAGTTTATAAGCTTATGAGCTTCATGAGGGCAGGGATTGGCTCATTCTCACAGAGATCATCACCGACCCCATAGTCTAATGATTGTGTTTTGATAGAATAAATGCATTAAAATGTCTTCCATGCCACTCCAACAAGTGAACTGCTGAAATAATTGCCCTCCACTTTCAACAGCACCTCATGTTATTGCCTCGTTTCATGTGCTCTGTATGTGTGAAGTGTGTGCTGTGTGTGCTGCTCTGCAGATAAGTCCAGTAAAATTCCAACCCTCTTTCTGCCTCCACAATAAGGAATAGTAGCCTATGGAAGACAGAAGTAAGCTTGATTTTGCTGTAATTTTTCTTATGACCCAAATGTGCATAGATGAGATAGTTTATATGAATGGCTTTGAAATCGGGTTATACAAATAATAGATATTATCATCAGTCTGACATCTCCATCTGGTCGATTGCTTCAAACTGATCTAGTCAGGTAGATTCAACAAAAAGATGGTGATGTCTCCAAAGCCAGAATGAGTTAAAGTTGCCCTCTTGATTTGTATCTTCCAAGTCATATTCTCAGTATTCTGTAGATATCCTTTTACTGTCCATTAACGTGGCCCTGGAACTCTCCCCCATCACACACACACACACACACACACACACACACGTTCACACACAGGTACACACACACGTTCACACACAGGTATACACACACACATACACTCACTGCTGGCCAGCCCTGTGCCTCCATTAGACATGTGAACCTAGAAAAGGAGTTGATCTCTTACTTGAGTTGTCTCATAAATCACTTAACCTTTCTTCTTTGCTCCACATTAACCTTTGGTCTTTAGTTTTTTCATTTTCACTTGATTTTATGATCTGCTCTCTCTCTCAATAAAGCCTTTTTATGAGGATTTGTAAAGAAGTGACTCCCTAAAAATAAATATCAATTGATATTTATATTCTAGTACATAACTTCAGATTTAAAATATCATGTTTCAAATTCATACACATAAATAAGTGAACAAATGATAAAACTCTTCCTTTAAGAATTTGGAATTTTCTCTACATTTTTCTTGTTATGCTGGGGTTTTTTCTTTCTTTCTTTTTTACTTTTCTCTTGTTAACAAGCAACTGTGAAAGGAACTAACAAGGAATGTTAGTATTTTGTAAAGTTTGGAACTGAGACCTTCCATCCATAAAAGGGAGCATTTCAAGGCTTTGTCTGGGGCGGGGGGGAGGGGGGGAGGGAGGGGGGCACACAGCCAGCTTTTCACATGTATATGTAGGTTCTTTCTGAACTATTTCGCCTTCCTCCTGACCCTAGGCTTCCTCCAATGACTAACAGTCCAGGGCAGCACCCTAGTGTATGTCCGTGTCTATTGTTCATCAGTGACCCAAAGACAAAGATAGACAGCCAGGACAGAATAGACAACAGAGAACTGCTCGTATGTGGAGTGCTCTACCAGGAGATGAGCAAAGTGGAAAACGGAAGATAAAGAAAGATACAGAGACTCCCAGAATCTCCAAGGAGATAGGAGAACTAGGAAAGGGTATCCCAGAAACTAGAGGACAGACACAACCCCTACATTCAAGGACATTCCCATGAAGATGGAGAGACATACATATACAAAAATACCCTTTGATCAAGACTCATGATGATTAAGACTTAAAACAGCAATCCTCAGTAAGTAGGTGGAAAGAGAAGAGAGAATTATTTAAGACCAGTGGGCAACTAAGAAAGGCTATTCCCATGAGGGCTTCCACATGCAGGTCTACATGATGACACTACCACTTACATTTTTCTAAACAGTGCACACAATGAACAGAATCAGTGAGGGACAAGAGATTACAAGGATAGAAAAGCACTTTTTGAGGCATCTCCAGTATTTTCCCCACCCTCCAGCCTCTTAATCCTTTTTATCACCAGCCTATGAGTAATCTGAAGTCAGCCTTTACCCTTGTTGTTGCTAGTTGCTGTCAAGTCAGTTCTGACTCATGACAACCCCACATGTGCAGACTACAACTGCTCCGTAGGGTTTTCAAGGTTATGATCTTTTGGAAGAAGATCCTCAGGCATGTCTTCTGAGGTGGGTTCAGACAGCCAACTTTCTCAGTTAGCAGCTGAGTGCTTAATTGTTTGTGCCACCATGGGGACTCCTTTACCCTTGGCACTACCTAAATCAAATGAAACTTTTTTTCTCTTTACTTCTTTAGTTCATAACACCTACTCAACCTTTCAGGTTTTGATATCTGATTTCTGTCTCAGAATGCCTTTCCTGGGCCCCTAGATTACAGCAGTCAGCCCCTGCTCTAGGCTCTGAGCATCCCCCTTTCTCACTGAGACACTCATTACGCTCCTCTGATCATTTATCTCTTTCTCCTACTACACTACACTCCAAGCGCCTCGAAGGCAGGGATGACATCTATCCGATTTGTATTAATTTCCTAGGGTTGCCGTAACAAATTACCACAAACCTGGTAGTTTGAACCAACTGAAATTTATTCTCTCACAGTTCTGGATGCCAGAAGACTAAAATCAAGATGCCAGCACAGTCATGCTGCCTCTGAAGGCTCTAGGGAAGAATCCTTCCTTTACTCTTTCTAGCTTTTTGTGTCTCCTCGCAAACCTTGAAGTTTCTCGGCTTATAACGTCATCACTCCAGTCTCTGCCTCTGTCTTCACATGGTCTTCTTCGCTGTGTGTCTTCACATCAGGGCTTCAAACTGGAACAGTTCAGTAATTGCCAACATAAATGAGGGCAGCGTATGCATTGCATAGCAACCCAATCTGTTGTCTGTTGAATTTTGATCCAAGTAGGAAACAAACAGCGGTGCCTCGCTCAAACATGACAGCCGACCACACCACTTTGAATGTGTCACTCTCCACAGTCCTGTCCATAATCCAATCTCCGCCATCAGGCTCCTGAAACTTTCGAGATCCATGCGGGAGATTGGACATTATGGGCGGGACCGTGGAGAGTGACACATTCAAAACAGCGTGGTCAGCCGCCATCTTTGACAGAGACACTGCTATTTGTTTCCTACTTGGGTCAAAATTCAATGGGCAACAGATTTGGTTGCTATGCAGTGTGTACACTGTCCTCGTTTAAGCTGGCAATTACTGAACCATTCCAAACCATTTTGCAGCCCTACTTCACGTGGCCTTCTTAGAAGGGCACCAGTCATTAGATTTAGGGCCCACTCTAATCCAGTATGATCTCATCTTAACTAATTATATCTGCAAAGACTCTATTTCTAATAAGGTCATATTCTGGAGTCCCAGGCGGACATGAATTTTGAGAGAACTCTATTCATCCCAGAGCCCAGATGGTCCAATTGATAAGCACTCAACTGCTAACTGAAAGGCTGACGTTTCAAACCCGCCCAGCAGATCCCAGGCCTGGTGATCTGCTCCCAATAAAGATTACAGCCTAGAAAACCCTATAAGGCAGTTCTACTCTGTCACATGGGGGTGCTATGAGTCGAAAATTGACTCAACAGCACATAACAAGAATGACAACATTCAACCCACAACATCATTCACCCTTGTATACCCAGCATGATGAAGACATTCAATAAATGAATTCTGCCCAGTTAAGGTAGAGTGTGTGCCCACCCCACTATCCCCAAGTCCAGAATTAGTTTGACTGTAGATAGCTATAAGGTCGCTGTGAGTTGGAATCGACTTGACGGCAATGGGTATGGGTTTTTCTTTGGTAGTGGCTTGAGGCTTTCTTTAGGGGTTATGATAGTTAGGATCGTGTCAACTTGGCTGAGCCATGATTCTCAGTGTTTTGGCAGTCATATAATGTTGTGATCACTTCCATGTTGAGATTTGATATGTGATCACCCCCATGATGGGATCTTCTGCGAGTAGCCAATCAGTTGAAAGGGAGTTTCCTTGGGCATGTGGCCTGTGTTGAATATAAGTGGACATTCTGGCAAAGCTTGGAGACTTTTTGCTCACGCTGGATCCTGCAGCTGACTCCTGTTCATCTGATCTCCAGTTCTTGGTACTTGAGCTAGCAGCTGACCTGCAGTCTTGCCTGTCAGTGGGATTCATCAATCTTCGCAGCCTGTGAGCAAGAGCCCTGCTCTCTGATGTGTCAATCTTGGGTTCACCAGCCCCTGCAGCTACGCGAATCAGGAGAAGCCTCTACTCTGACCCAAGGACTTGGGACATTCCAGCCTCTACAACTGCATGAGCCATTTCCTTGATATAAATCTCTCTGTGTGTGTATATTTATATGCTTTACCAGTTTTGCTTCTCCAGAGAAGCCAGACTAAGACAGGGGTTGACCATTATTTTTTATATTTTATACACCATATGTTCTTTTTTGTGAAACATTTGTATGTTTCCTCTATTATATCTGCTCCTGGTAATAAATTTCTGACAATGAAATGTGACACTGGCACAATCACTCTTCATTAACAGACTACTGTAGCCTATTATCTGGCCTAGGAGCTCCCATTATGCAAAATGACATTGCACTTGAGATGGGAACAAGCAGAGGAGTGAGCCTCAGCACAGGATTTTTCAGAGATCATTGGAACAGTCTGAGACGACTCTTTCAGCCCAAAGGAAAAGGCTGGCCCGTTATCTTCTGAAAACTGAACCTATATTCTCCAGTTTGATTTAACATTACTTAATGACAAGAGGGAACACTCGTGGTTCAGTGGTAGAATTCTCATCCTCCATGCCAGAGATCTAGGTTCTATTTCCCGGCCAGTGAATGTCATACACAGCCACCAGCTGTCTGCCAGTAGAGGTTTGCATGTTGCTGTGTTGTTAAACAGGTTTTAGGAGAGCATCAAGACTAACATGGACCAGGAAGAAAGGCTTGGTGATCTACTTCCAAAAAATCAGCCCATGAAAATCTTATGGATCACAAGGGTCTGATCACAACTGGTCATGGGGATGGCGCCGGATGGGGCAAAGTTTCCTTCCATTGCGCATAGGGTCATCATGAGTCAGAGGCATACTCAACAGCAGCTACCAGCAATAACAACAAGAGCAAGCTATCTATGCAGTGCTTGTGATTCCTAGCTTCAGTCACATGCTGACAAGAGAAGTGCCCTGACAAAGGCCTCATGTTACAGCAGGTCCCAGAAAATATATGGATGCCTGTGGAGCTCACTCCCTTAATAGTCTTTCTACTCAGAAGGCCCATAAAGAACTAAAAATATCCTGGACTAGAATTGTAAAAATGCTATGCATATTTTTTAAGTATGTGAAAAATAAACATTCTGAATTTCTGTGCCAATCCCTAAGTTCACAGCATTTTCTCTGCGAGAGGGCTTGCTGGCCAAAGTTCTCTTATTTCCTATGTATGAGGCATAAAATAAATGAATACTGGGACCCCAGGTTTAGAAGTTAGTATTTAATTCAAATGAAAAACAAAATAAAGTTAGTAAAGGCCTCACAAACACTTGGAGACATTTATCACACTTCTTCGCAGGAATAAGTCCAAAAACCCAATCTATTTCTGTCTGTATTGATGCCTAAGATGAGAGAATCAAGAACAAGCAGTGAAGTTAAATGTCAAAATAATTGTAATCAACTAAGAATGGATCCTAAAGGAACAAGATGAAATGCAAAAGACAGAATAGGTGAAAATGTAATAAGACGGTGGCTGATTTATTTGCATGTTCTTTCTCTCTCACCCCCTCACCCCCTTCCCTCTCACTTTTTCTCATGCAGACACAACACACACGCACTCACACACAACTGAAATTATTACTAAATCCAATTAAATTACCAAACATTTACTGAATAGCTGCTATATGGTAAGTATTGTGTCAACTGAATATACAAACATGAGGAACACATTCTCAACTCTAAGAAGCTTATAAGCCTAATTACAGAGATACACAACCCAAGAATCACAACTGAGGGCGTAATGTGCAGATACGGATGCACAGAGGTGCTGAGTACACTCATGAGGCTGAGGATCAGGGAAGACTTTCCTGACGAGTTTGCACTTAAGCTAAGTCTTAAAGGATAAGTGGGGTTTGCCAAGCAGATACAGAGCAAAATCAAATTCCAAAAGCAGAACAAACTGGAAGCAGTGGAGAGAGCTAAGATTATGAAGGACCTCAAAGGCCAAGCTAAAGATCTGGAAATCATTTACCATTGCCAAGAGTTTAAGCATAGGAGACATTACTAGATATACAATTCTCCTACAGAGCGCCTGGTGGGTTCCAAGTACCCAACTTTCTGTTAGCAGCCAAGTGCTTAACCACTGCGCCACCAGGGCTCCTGTAAGATAGATAAAGAGGGAACAAATGTGAAGATGGTGGGGCATTTTGGAGGCCGTGGCAGTTATGCTGTGCTTACACTGATGAGTGGATTCAGACTCTTAACAGGGTGTAAGCAGTTCCGTTTTTATGCAGAAAATTCGATCCCCCTGTAGGGTCGCTATGAGTTGGAATCAACTTGAAGGCAGCAGGTTTGGTTGGTTGGTTTTTGTGGGCTCACTGAAGTCTGAGATCGTGCCTCATTCATTCCCTTCTGTAATCATCCTCCTGCTTCCAGGGCCCAGTACGTATGCTGCACAGAGTAGAGTCTCAAAAACATACCTTGCCTTATCAGCTTAGATGGAAACAACAGGTTATCTACAAGGGCCAGGTAGTTTTTCACAGTGGAAAATCTGTTCTACTGTCTTAGGATATACCCTTGACTCTTGCCAGTATCTTCAAAATACTTGTTTGTTGTCACAATGTAAACTAAACTACAGAGTATAGCTACATCAATCAGGTCAAAACCTATCACAGTTCATTGAAAAAAATCCAAAACTAAGCTGTGGAGACCAGGTTACCAAATAGTCACCAGAAAAGGGGTGGTTAGTATTGGTAAGGGTGGGGGGGAATGGATAGTCACAGTGCTGTTGGGGTACAAACTGTTCACTTTATTGTGGTTAAATATTTCAGAGCAATAAAAATATAGAGGAATAAAAAATATACACCAACGTACTGCTCATCAGCTTACAAGCTAAAGCTTTATAGGTATAACTGAAACCCCTGTTCATCCCTTCCCTTCTACTTCCCTCCACACGTCATTACTACCTTGAATTTCTCATTATCACGCATGCTTTTTAATGTATTTACTCCATGTGAATGCTTCTAAAATACTATCTAATGAAGTTTTTCAGCTCTCCTTTACCAGATACCATCAAATTGTTCTCCAAAGCTGTTGAATCAATTTACATGCTCCCCAGCAGTGTGTGTTTCTGATGCTTTAGATTCAAAAGCACTTGGTCATAGCCAAGCTTTAATTTTTGCCATTCTGATGGATGTGAAATGGTTCTCAGGATTTTAATTTGTGTTTCCCTAATTACTATTGAGGGGTGGGCATCTTTTCATGTTTACTGACCCTCTCGATTTACTCTTGTGTAAATTCTTTAGGCATAACATTTGCCCATTTTTCTACTGGAGTGTTTTCTTTTTGTAGACTTTGTATAATTTATATTTGAGTACTAATCCTTTATTAAAAACTTTTATAGAAAGCAAATTAATACTATGTATCAAGGTCCTTAAAAATGCTTATTCCCTTTGACCCAACAATTTATACTTCAATGGATTAAAACTAAGAAAGTAATAAAAGTGTGCTCAAAGATGTAGGCTCCAAGAATGCTCATTAAAAAATCATTTATAATAGCAAAATATTACAAGCAGTGTACTTAAATAAAAGCCATTTAAACAACATGAAATTCTCCAGTAAAAAGAGATTGGCTATCCATAAAATAGGCTTTGAGGACATTAAAACTGACGCTATAGAAGAATGCTTAATTCATAGGAGAATGTTCAAAATATATTAAGTAGACTGCAAAAAAAATACTCAAAGGATAATATGACACTAAATACAATTATTGCTAAGCCTCTGGATTTACAAGCGTATTTTCTTTTCATTCATACATATTTTCCTAAAGTTTCTATAAGGATATAAAATACTTTTTTAAAAGTTATGCATACAATTATAATGGGGAGACTCTTTAAAAATTGAACTATCAAAAGAAAAATTAATCCAAGAGACAGAATTTTGAAAAGCACCAGATTGTAAGCAGAATTCAAAGCTACAAGTAAGACCAGTGTGTACATGTGTGCAGGACTTCTGTTTCCAAGGCCAGACATTTTGGCTAAACCCACAGAAAATGATCACCTTTGGATCATCGCTGTCTCACCTAATGGAAAATAATAACCTGAGAAGTGCCAAGGGTTCCACATACTGCAGGGCTCAGTGTTTCCCAAAGGACTTCCAATCCAAGTAAGACAGATCAGAGAATTAAGACAAACAGGCAAGGGATGGGAAAGGCAATTTGTAGCCCAGTCATCGAGTGGACATATGGCTTCCATGATCATGTTTATATTTCAGGACAGTTTAAGGAGAGTCCAGCCAGACCTAAACAGAAAATATAGCCAGAAATGGACTGTGATAGTTTATGAAACAAGTATATTTTATGTAGCTGATGGTAGAAGACATTAACTCAGAATGAGAAGACTGATTCAAAAACACCCTGACCCCTAAATCTGCTGGTGGGGACCACTGGAAACACTGTCTTTAGTTTATGAAACAATGGCTTATAATTATGCAAAATTTTAAAGAATCAAGGTCAAGTGTGGACTAGAAGAGAGAGCACTTCCTTCACAGTCAGACAGACCTGGGTTCAAGCCTTGGGCACATAATTTAACCTCTTTGGTCTCAATTTTCTCATCATAACAAAGAGGATAGTAACAGTAGCAACCTAGCATAGCTTTGGACATCTCAACCAATTGCCATCCAGTCAACTCTGAGTCATGGCAACCCCGTGTGTGTCAGAGTAGAACTGTGCTCCATAAAGTTTTCAATGGACAATTATTTAGAAGCAGATTGCCATGTCTTTCTTCTAAGGGGTGTCATGGATTGAACTGTGTCCCCAAAAAATATCTGTTAACCTGGCTAGGTCATGATTCCCAGTACTGTATGATTGTGTACTATTTTGCCATCTGATGTGATTTCCCTATGTGCTGTAAATCCTATCACTATGATGCAATGAGATGGATTAGCAGCAGTTATATTGATGAGATCTACAAGATTAGATAGTGTATTAAGCCAATCTCTTTTGAGATATAAAAGAGAGAAGCGAGCAGAGAGACAATGGGAACCTCATACCACCCAGAAAGCAATGCTGGGGTCAGAGTGCATCCATGGATGTGAGGTTCCTGCGCTGAGATGTTCTTAGACCAAGGGAAGACAGATGACACGGACCTTCCTGCAGAGCTGACAGAGAGAGAAAGCCTTCCCCTGGAGCCGACGCTCTGAATTCAGACTTCCAGCCTACTGGACTGTGAGAGAATAAACTTCTCTTTGTTGAAGCCATCCACTTGTGGTATTTCTGTTATAGCAGCACTAGATGACTAAGACAGGGGCCTCTGGGTGAATTTGAACTGCCAACATTTCTGTTAGCAGTTAAGTGTGTTAACCATTTGCACCACCAAACATTTAGAGATAATAAAAATAAAATACCTATGTGTGACATGTGGAGGCACTCAATAAATGAAAAACATGACTCATTGATCATTAAGAAACAGTGATTTCTTCTGCACTTGGAAATGGAGCATCTTTGGATAAAATGTCCCAGACATTTAACTGCTACAATATGTAAACTAAACAAATACTCCAAAAGCTTACTCTGAAAGCTTTGATTAAAAGCCTACTGGCAACACCATTTGGCTTCGAGCTTTATTTTTTTCTATTTAGAGTATATTTTTCATCTTAAATAATCATAAAGTAGAACAATTAAGAAGACACTTTATAAGAAGGAGTCACTGTGGTCAAAGGCAAATACTAACCCCCCTGCCCCGTTTCCTGCTTATGTAAAATATACAATTAATATTTTAATCTGGCTCCTAAAACAGTATCCAACCATCTCTCCTTTGTTTTGCCAAGAAGAGACAGATGGTGAATCAGCTTATAAATCAGCCCCCAAAATTCTTGAAGGCAAATAAGTGCTTTATAAATCAGGGTTTTAAAAAGGTCTCATTTTTATAACAGTTATTACTTTGAAGCAATCTTTCCCTAATTATCTTCATAAACATTAAACTGGACTAATTTATGAGTTCCTGAACAATTTTGGGTTTTTGAATGAAACAATCAAGATCCCACATGCCTGTCTTTTCGCCTTTAATCATCTCTAACATATACACTGACCTTGATCAGTCCTATGGTTCGTTAAGCCACGACCCTAACAGACAATGAAACCATGCTGGGAAATCATTATTCAGCTTTCAAACTCAGAATACATTTGAAAATGACTTTGAGATGACAAGACACCTTGGTAGTTTGGCTGTGGCCTCACATTCAGGGGTAAAAAAATAATCAAGAAAAAAATTATAAAGATTGGCACAAAGCCTTTAAAACTACCCATACATCCGAACATTGTTTGCCTTTATCTTAATCTTGCCTCAATTTCTCACAAGGAAAAAAAGGTTGGCTGACGCTACATCTCTCTTCAGAATACACTGAGAGTCAGTGCATTATAGATGCTACAAGAGAGAGTATATATGTTGAGTGAAATTTCGAAGGCTTCTATCAAGTTTATAAAGCAACAGGCTAGGTCAACCATGCTTTAATTTGATGCATTTTATTATAAGAAAATGTATAAAACCAAACCAGCTGCCGTGGAGTCAATTCCAACACAGGGCGACCCCATGTGTGTCAGAGTAGAATTGTACTACATTGGGCTTTCAGTGGCTGATTTTTCGGAAGTAGATCATCAGGCTTTTCTTGCAAGGCATCTCTGGGTGAACCTGAACCTCCAACCTTTTGGATGGCAGCTGAGCACGTTAACCCTTTGTACCACCTAGGGAATTCAAAAAATGTATACTGTTGTCCAATTAGAAAATGGAAAGTCAAATTTTTTATAACAAGACATGTGGCAGGAAGAATTACTTTATATAGTGATTTTTGCTGTTATTAGAGGGCTACTACGGCTGCTAACCAAAGGGTCGGCAGTTCGAATCCGCCAGGCACTCTTTGGAAACTCTATAGGACAGTTCTACTCTATCCTATAGGGTCGCTATCAGTCAGAATCGATGGCAGTGGGTTTGGTTTTTTGGGTTTTAGAGGGCTACAATTCCTGATCTAGTCACAATTCTGAAATCCCCAAAGCTCTGAAAATTCATTTAACTGCAAAACCTGATCTAACCAGAAATCATTTAATGGTTAAACCCGACCTGGCCCGATGTGAAGCTATTATACTCAGCCCACTAGTGTGACTCTCCATACATTTTGGAAATGAGATATCAAAGGATTTGATTACAAGATGCTGCCCTAGACCGTGCTGAGGGTGTCCCACATATGTTACAGTATACGATCCTGCCCCATTGCTTTTCAAAAATTGTGAAAAATTCTGAATTCCAAAACACAGCTGTTTTCAAGGGTTCTGATATAAGACAATGTATTCATATTTATATTTTCCTTTTTTCTAACGTGGAAGGAGAAGGAAGTTAATGCTACAGCCCTAGAGCTGGAGAAACAGCGAAATCTCAGTCAAACTTTCAAAAATGGTGATGCTGTTGTCTCCAGATTAGAAGACATGCTAGTAAGGTTAGTCCTCAACAACGCTCATCATCAAGTGGTTCATTTTGGACATTGTATAGTGCAGACGAAGCAGGCAGAGCCTTAAGGGACTGACTACATATGCAAGACCAACACCAGGAAATAAGTATAAAACTAATGATCACTGGACACATGCAGACACAATTACCTATTCAAGTTATGTACAGACCAAGGGTATAACGGTATTTGGGGACTGGTGACTGAGGTAATCATAGGTTTTCATCTTTACACGGAGTAGGAACTAAAGCTGGGATCATCAGTCTTCTGATTAGCCCAAGGAAGGGAACGATAAATGAAAGAAGCTAGATATTAACTAATCAGTTTGGGAGCAATGAGGGATGTATGTGTGTGTGTATTCACAAAGAAAAAAGATGAGAATTACTATACATGTCAAAAGACATCAGAAAAGGAGGCAAAGATGGGGCGACTTAGCCAGGCCAAGTGGACAGAGATGATGGGGACGAGGTGAGAGATGCTGTGTGTGGAAGTGACAGATTGACTCACGCTTACAGAAATAAGAACTAAAACTCTAAGAACTCAGCGTCCGGAATCCATCTTCTTCTAATTTATGTACCCACTCCTTTTTAGGTTTTGGTTTGTTTTCCTTTTTCCTTTCCTACCCTTTGGTCTGTTGTTACTGTTGTCATTATTAGCTGATATTGATGAGGCCCCAGACTCATGGTGACCTCATCAAAAACAGAACGAAACACTACCCAGTCCTGAGCCATTCTCATGATTGGTTGCAGATATCGCCACTGGGTTCCACAGAGTTTTCATTGGCTGATTTACAGAAGTAGATCACCAGGCCTTTCTTCCTAGTCCATTTTAGTCTGAAACCTGCTCAGCATCACAGCAATACACAAACCTCCACTGATAAGACAGGTGGTGACTGCGCATGAGGTACAATGGCCAGGAATTGAACTGGGTCTCCTGCATGGAGGCAAGAATTGTACCATGGAACCAACATTGCACCCACCCTGTGTCTAGCTGTTTATAGCCAATAACAGTAATAATCAGTCCATACATTCATATAGACAGTACTTCACAATTTAACAAATACTTTCACAGCATGATTTCTTTGAGACAACAGTGTTCCAAGGTAACTAGGACAGGTAATAAAATTTAGAATCAGAGGGTTGGAGTTCAAATTATAGTCTGACCATTTCCTAGCTTGGATAAATTAATTAAGCTATTAAAAGTCCCCATCTGCTCGTCTGAAAGGTGGGAACAATAATATGGACTGTACAAGATTATTAAGAGAATTAAATCAGGTGATGTTTATGAAAGTCCTTTTTGATACTTATCAACACTAAACCCCTATAAATACTGTTTGTGACTATGATGATTACATCTGTGACTTTGTTCATAATTTACTCTTAGGAATTGCCTCTGATCTTCAATCTCTTTTTCCACCAAGCCACAATTTATTTTGAAGGCAAGGCAATGCTTTATAATATAGCCAAGATGAGTACTAGGAAGCCTCAATTCAATTTTCACTTAAAAAATAATTCTGATAATTGCACTGGCTTAATATGAACTTTTTGGCATGAAGCAATCCGTAGTCTACGAAGATGCTCAACATTTAAATGCAATCCCATTAGCTTGCAATTAGTAGTTTTCACACGTACAGGAAAAATAAATTGATTTAGCACCTTTCTCCTGTCCACAGTAATACTCAAGCTTTTTTTCCTTGCCTTTATTGTACCCTGGCTGCAAATATTAGTTACCCTAACTGCATATCACATAAATCAAATAAGCGCTTTTTTCCCCCCATAATCACGTTGGCAGCTGCTCCAGCATGTTTCAATGGCCATCCACTGGAACTCATTAAGAAAGCATTATGTATAGTAAATTAAAATGCAAGGTCTATGATCTGCAGACAAAAAGATGACAAAGCTTATCAAATGTATGCTTTGGCCTTCTCATTAGCTCTCAGGGTTTAAACGGCATTGTCCTCTCAAACAGGTCCCAGAGCATTTTTATTTGTTATGAGCAGAGTGAAGCCACATGAGATTTATGTGCTAGAGATATTTCTGCATTCCAAAGAAATTATTCTTTAACAGAAACTGGAGGCTTAGCTTAAGGCTCAGGGATATTCTAAGACCTGTTCAGAAGGCACTTATTTTTCCTACTCATCCTTTCAATGTTCTTCCACAATAATCAAATCCATCCACTTCAGCATTACTGGTCAATGCGTGATTATCAGATGCAATAGCATTATTTCATACGAGAAACAGTTCCCACATAGGCCTTTTAAGTGGCCCTATATGTATAGTTCTCTACTCCCTGTCTGTCAGTTTGCCATACTGCGGTGGCCTGCAGTGTTGCTAAGATGCTGGAAGCTATGCCGCTGGTATTTCAAATACCAGCAAGGTCACCCATGGTAGACAGGTTTCAGCAGAGCTTCCAGACTAAGACAAACTAGGAAGAAAAGCCTGGTGATCTACTTCCAAAAATTAGCCAATGAAAATCCTATAGATCACAACAGAATATTGCCTGGTATAGTGCTGGAAAATGAGCCCCCCAGGCTGGAAGGCATTCAAAATACACAGTGGCTGCAACAATGGACTTGAGCACATCAACCATCATGAAGATGGCTCAGGACGAGGTGATATTTCATTCTGTTGTACATAGGTCTCCATGAATCAGAGTCAACTGGACCGCTTTTATCTACAATATACACTTCTACTGAGGCATCCCTGCCATGATAGCTATTCCCTGAGCTTCCCTCATGAATAAAGGGATCCCTGCTAATGAGACCAAAATTAGGGCAGGGGGAAGCACCAAATCATCCCATACAAGAGACAACGGAAGAAGTTAGTCATGTTGACTAGGAAAAGAAAGTCAGGGGAATATGACATCTGCTTTCAGACATACCAAGAAGGCAACTTCTACCATGGATAAGGGACCCAGAGGGACCTATATGCAAGGACCAACGATAAGAATGCTAAGGAGTTAAGCTTTGGTTTGCTATAAGGAAAAGCACTCATAACAGAAGTGTAACATTTAGACAACCACCACCCAATGGGAATGTTAAAGGACCAATTCCTCTATCAGATGGAACTGGGTGATCTTCAAGGGCTCTTCCAAAGATAAGATTCTGTGCTATTCTTGATTAAAGCATCAGTCATCTATGACACTTCTGACTTGAAGACGTCTATTATCTTGGATCTCCAGCATCTAACCCAAAGGCTGGCATATACTCAAGAGGCCAGTTCTCATGCTTTATTGAGCACTTACCATGTGCCAAGTGCTAAGTCCTTGACATTCACTGTTTCACTTAATTCTCACCATAAACCTAAGAGGTTATTATCTCTATTTTGCACATGAGGAAACAGAGGCTCCAGAAATTTAGGCAATTGTCCGAAGTCGCACAGGCAGAAAAAGGTGGAGAAATGCACTTGAAGCCCACATTTTCCTAATGTTAAAGTTCAGGCATTTAGTCTTTGAAGTCTCATAGTTAACAATCCCAAAGTGCCGTGTAAGAATAACCTGGGGTGCTTGTTAGAATCACAGATTACGGAAATTACCTGGAAAACCTGGTCAAGTGGGTCTCCGCGGAGACCAAAAGCCAGTATTTTTTTTATAAAGCCCCCAAGTCAATTCTGATAGCAATAAAAATAACTGCCATTTATTGAATTCTTATTAACTGCCAATCACTACACTAAGTGCTTTACATAAATTATTTTATTTATTTTCACAGGCACCTTATAAGTCACATTCTAGTATTATACTCATTTTACAGATATGGAAACAGGCATTCAAGCAAGAATTTACACACAAGCCATCTTGTTTCAGAGCCAGTACTCTTAACCACTGTGCTACATATTTCCCAATGAACACACAAATAATTCAGTAATTTGCTAAGGAATAACTACCGCTCATTTGTTCAGTAAAGGCTGGTGTAAGAGGAGAGAAAAATCCCAGAAGACTATATTTAGTAAAGAATCTGGTCGGTCTTAAACACATTTATTAGGGATGTTTTAAGTGCTTGCACACATATTTGCCCCTCTGTGAGACTTCCCAAGATATCCAGGCAAAATAAGCTTATCGCTCCAGTGTGCTTCAAACCACCCTCTGTCACCCCACACATCAGCAAGGATGGGACCCTTCCATGCTGGGCAAGAGACTTGTGCATCTTGGTGCTTAACAGAGTTCCCAGCCCACAGCAGACACTAGCATGTGTTTGCAGAAGGAAAGAACAAAGGGTGTAAAAGACACTTAATGGGTATTAGAGTTGATTGCAGGACGGCGGTATTTCTCTCTGAGACAAAAGACAAAAGAGAACATGAGGTGTTGGATATGCTCTTGGCCAGGGAATAAGACAAACTCACTCTTTTAACCTCTTATATTTTGTCAGAATTCCAATTCCTAAAATACAAGTCTTAATGAAAAGCGTTAACCGTCAACCAAGGAGAATTAGTCACTGCAGCAGGATGTAAAACATGAAAGCAAATTAATAATTTAGATATCGAGCTCTTCTGCATGAGGGAAGGAATGGCTCTCGATAAAACAATGACAAAACATCCGAGGTTTTTATCAGACGGTGAAAAGGGAAAGACTTTCCTTTGGGGAAGTTCTCTAAGTGGTCCTCCACTCTTTCCCTCAGTCCCTCTTGGCCTTGGTGTTTCCTCACCTTGGTTTCTCCTTCCCCTCCCACTTCCAAAAACAGAAGGACAGTGAATCCTCCTTAAAACTCCAGATAAAATCTCCTTAAAGCTGGGATGAGCTGACATTTTCTAAGCTGAGGAAAAAGAGAATTAACTAAAGAAAACATATATAATATAAAAACACTCACGTATTCAAAGTCTGGGATTTTGATCCTAAGACTTTTGGTGGATATAGCAAAGAGCTTTCCTGAGCTCCAAATCCCTTTTTTTGGTAGACTGCTATTCCAAAGTCTTAAAGGCAGGAGTATCTCCAAGGCACTGCACCTGGCTTCTTCTCTCCCAATTTCCTGCCTGTCTGTCAGCCAAGTGGGTTTGTGGCCCCTGTGTTGTCTTCTTGGACACTGAGGATTAGTTTATGTCAGAAGTATTTACTGAATACCGTGCTAGGCACAAGGAATACAAGTGAAGAGTTGAGACATATTCCTTGCCCTTGTGAAGTTTTCAGACTAGAAGAGAATTCAAATATGTAAACAAACATTGAGTGTACTGGTAAGTATTGTTATACGGGGAGCCGTGGGGGCACCAAGGTGGAGGTGAGAGGGGGTATGGTTTCTCAGACATGTCTTCTAAACTACATCATTCCCCTATCTAAATCTCTGACCTTAACCTTCAACCAACCAGTAATCAACTGTTGTTTAGTCAATTCTGACTCACGGCAACCCCATGCGTGTCAGAGTGCAACTATGTTCCATACAGTTTTCAATGGCTGATTTTTCAGAAGTGGACTTCCAGGTCTTTCTTCCAAGGCACCTCTGGGTTAACTCAAACCTCCAACTTTCTGGTTAGTAGTTGAGCGTGTTAACCATCTGCTCTACACTCAGGGTCTCCTTAACCTTCAAAGGCTGTATGTAATCTAGCCCCTGCCCCCCACTCCAGTCCCCTCTCATATGTCTCACCTCCTTTAGTATGCTCCCACCCCATTTACCACTCAGTTGCTCAAACAAGCCAATCTTTATTTCTAACTTTGGCTCTTCTCCCATACTCTGCCCTCTGCTTGGAATTCTCTTCTACATCTGTCTGGTGGATGGCTTCCTCTCATCAGATATCAATGCAAATGTCAGCTCCTCTGTGAGGATGTCCATAGCTACTCTGAGCAGGGTTCCCCATCACTGCACACCCCCATTCCTTTTCACATTAGTATGTTCTTTTTATTCTTATCTCTTGCATTATGTATGTATATATATATGTATGTGTGCATATATATATATATACTTACAAATACGCTTACTCTCAATTTTTATAAATGTGTTGACTCTGATTTTTATAAATGTGTTTAATCTGGTTTTGTCTGTCATTACTTCCAGGCCATTAACTCTACGGATGGGGGAACGATGTCTGATTCAGTTACTACCACACAACCAGGCAGAGTGGGAGGAGAGGCGAGTGTGCTAGGCAGCAGGAACAGCATAGATAAAGCTACCTGTCTCTCTTCTCTTCTCTCATGGAGAAACACAAAGAGTCCTTCAACAGAGTCAGGATGAGGGTGGGGCAAATGAGCTACTTTCTCCAGGTGCAACATTTAACAGGCTGCCAAAAAGCTCAGTCAGCTGCATAAATAATACCTTCATAAAAATTTTTTTAAAAATAAAAACTAATAGTATTCATGACAAATAAAATATCAAATTTTAAATAAAAATAGGTCAGTATTATCGATTTTTCCCCAACCACAGATTCCAATATGGCTAGGCACACAACAGCCCTTCAAACCTTTCCTATGTTCATGTAGCTTAGCACACAAGGATCTCCTATTTTGTTTCTGGACGATTTCACAGTATGTCTGTAGGGCTGGGTGATGGTTTATTCAGGAGAGGAGTCCCCTCCCCTACTAAGAGAGGAACATACCACACCAAAAAGCTTCCCATTACATAATTATACATCGCTATACGATCCCCTTAACATATATCTAACGAGAACAGAGGTACTGGCTTATGTGTTGTGCGTGCGTCTGAGTATGTTTCTGCCAGGTATAAAGGTCATTCCCTCACCACGTGATTCTAAATTTCACCTATTTGTCTTACACACAATGGCAGCTTTGAGCTGGAAGCAAGCTCTGTATCACTGGGTGACAAGCATGTGCAAATACACTTTTTAATACTATTTTCAGAAAGTTCTCAATTTCCTGTGAATGCCTTCTTGCCTGCTGAAATACTACGGTTAAAAACGTGAACTCCAAAGCAACAAACACTGTCACAGATAAGGAAGCAGCTATCCCAGTCCATTCATTTGTGCAATTCTGACAGCTGCGCAATTAGTCCAGCCCCGCCGCTTGCTGCGTGTTAGAGCTGGACCTGTGCAGAACATGACAATGCAGGGATCGCTGCTATGCTTCAGCAGAGATCTGATTTCCCACATGGCACCTCCCTCTGAAGAACATCACTCATTCACTAGAAAATAAAAACACATCAACAAGCTGCCAGGCTTAATTATCTACTCTCTCTTTAATACGTGGATTCAATATTTATGCTTCCATTTTTCTAACCTCTGAAAGAAATACTAAATCTATTTCCCAGGACTCACTTTACAGAGCATCGCCTAAAATTAATCTGTACCCAAATATCCAAGGCAGGCATCAATGGAGGAAAGAAGAAGACAGAGGAACATCTGCTTTTTAAAGCTGGCTAATAAATAGGTCTCTGGCAGCAATAAACCCTGGGATAAAAGCAAAGCAAAGGAAAACATACTTTTTTCTTTGCCTTGCACTAACCATAGCTCCTCTTGCTTAAGATTATACTTTGAAGGTGCTCCAGGCATGCAGACAAGTCACGCAAAGTTAAAGATGAACTAGGATTTGAAGTAATGGCAAAAACATATCATGTCCTGAAACAGCTAAATTCCGATCCTTGGGCTCCAGGGAAATCATTGGTTTGATGTCTGACAAGATCGACTGCATCATGA
This sequence comes from Trichechus manatus latirostris, assembly GCF_000243295.1. Lineage (NCBI taxonomy): Eukaryota > Metazoa > Chordata > Mammalia > Sirenia > Trichechidae > Trichechus > Trichechus manatus. Next base: position 5,321,733 of record NW_004444077.1, read on the forward strand.
CATCAGACCACTGTTGGCTATACACCAATTAGGCCACTGAGGCACTTGTTGTACCCTAAACTGAATGAAACCCTATCCGTTCCGCAATCGAAAAAGTTTGACTAAATTATCCATGGAGTACTTTACATTCTTCCTATCATCAAATACTTCCGATTACCTCCTCTGCTCTAGGCATAAGCAGTGAAGTTAGAGAGTTTCAAAGAATGTGAGAAGCCTACATTAATGGAACCTGACAATAGCCCGAAAGGTAGGCACACAAGTAGTATTATTATACTACTTATTATTATTCTGTATTATACTATAATACAGAAGAGATATGTCACTAGGGATCAGAGACACACTATGATTTCTCCAAGCAGCAAAGCTAGTAAGGGGCAGAGCCAAGCACAGGAAGCTGCTCTTTCACTCTTAGCCCCACTGCAGGCTCTCTCTCCTCCTAAGCACTACAGAAGCAGTGCTGAGGGCCACCTGGCGCTCCCCACAGGTGAGGGGCTCCACATAGCCCTCTAGGTGTCTGAAATGGATTCTGAAGCTGCAGGCTGTCTAACACGCACAGCGGAGACTGCCTCCTACTGTGTCATCTGCGCCCATCACCACATCACTCAGGCCTCCCTCTTGCCCTTCCTGGGCTGGACTCTAACAGGGTCCTTCTGCTGTTAAAGGCACCATGGACCAGAACGAAACTGTAGTGAAGGTGTCAGCAAATGCATTTCTTTCCTTTTTTTTTTTTTTAAATAGACTTTACTTTTTAGAGCAGATTTAGGTTCACAAGCAGTTTGTGCAGAAAGTATAGTCAGTTCCCCTATGCCCCATCCCTTACACACAGTTTCTCCTATTATTAACATCTTGCCTTCCTTTGATACATTTGTTACAACTGATGAACCAATATCGATGCATTAACTACAGTCCATAGTTTACATTAGGGTTTATTCTTTGAACAAACGCCTTTTTGCCTTTTCGATATGGGGAAATAAACTTTGATGACTAAGATGTGCCTGGTCCAAGCCATGGTCTTTTCAATCACCTCATATACATACTAAAGCTGGACACTTAAAAATGGAGACAGAAGAATAACTGATGCATTTGAATGTGGTGTTGGCAAACAATACTGGAAGAGGCTGCATAGGCCCGGCTCACTATTATTACCCCCCGTTGCTAACCCCGCATTGTCTCATGATCTTGTTTTTCCCTCCTGGTCCAGTCTCTACAAAAGGTTTAAGATTAACTGATGTTCCTCCTTGGAGGGTGGAAAACAAATGATAATGATCTAAGGATGAAAAACCAAACAAAGCAACTGTCTTGTAACAAGAAAACCAGGATGTCGCCAGATAACCCCCAAGAATATCAGTAAAAGATTAATTAACTCATCTGAGACATGACCACCTCAAGGGGGAACTAACACAAACTTCTAAGACCCATAATCATGTCCCTATAAAAGCCTTCAGCCGATCTCCAGTGGGGGAGAGGGGTTTTTGGAGGAATCTATTCCCGTCTGTCTCCTATATATCGATATATAATAAAACTCTTGATGCTCACCTCACCCGTCTCAGAACTGGCTATTGCAGCAGGCGGCTCCCATCTGCTTTACTGCAGTAACAATACTGGATATACCATGGACCAGCAGAAGAATGAACAAATCAGTCTTAGAAGAAATAAAACCAGATGATCCTTAGAAGCAAAGATGGTGAGACTTTGGCTCCTGTACTTTGGACACATCATCAAGAAAGACAATCACTAGAAAAGAACATCATGTTTGGTAAAGTAAGAGGGTCAGTGAAAACAAAAGAAACTCAAAGAGATGGAGTGACACAATAGCCTCAACAATGGACTCAAATATATCAATCATGAAGATGGCGCAGGACCGGGCAATGTTTCATCCTATTGTTACACATGAAGTCACCGTGAGTCTGAGCCAACTTGACGCCAATTAACAACAGCAAGGATAAACTTTCTTAACACACTAGGATAAGTAGATGCAACTTTTGCCTAAAGTCAAAGTCAGCAAAAAGTTTTCAAACCCTGTGCTCAGCCCACAGAAGTTGAATACAACGAGAGCTGACAAATGTTTGTTCAATGAAGACAATGGACTAAACATTGACACTTACTCATAGAGCAAGTGCTTTGTGTTCGGTGTTCTCCGTTGAACTAGTAACATTCCTATTTCACAGGCTGCTCAGGCTGAAGGCCATGCAAAATTATGCTGCCTCTTTCCATTTCTCTTTATAGTACATTACCCACTAGAAAAGTGCACCATTTGGAGAGCAAATAAAAAGCCATCTTCCCCTAAACCTACAGTGACAATGCCCTGTATCACGTTAGAAACTGAGCAGATGAAAACTTAAAGAAAGAGCTCACTTGGCTGGTGGCTGGGAAAGAAAATCATGGAAATAAGGGAGTGCAGGTAAGAGAGCTTCTCAAAGTTTTGAGGCAAATTACAGAAAATAAGCTTGACCTCATTCTTGTATGAACATCCTTCCCTACTGAGTGGATAACAGAAAAAAATAAATGTTACAGATTCTGGAAGATAAAAGAAAATGTTTCCATGGAAAGTGCAGCTATATAAATCTACATACACAAGGGCGAATATTACAAGGAAATGTCAGAACCTGGAATGAGCAAGGAAAACACTGCTTCTAAATATAGATTAATGGCCATTATGGCATTTATTATTTATCAGTTAGTCTTGTATGGTTCTGCTCACTGCTTCAAATCCCCACGGCAAAAATACAATAAAATTCCTTTAGTTAAAATATTTAAAACAATTGAGTTGGAATACCAGTCTCATCATAGCACTGTTTACCATAGCAGGGAAAAAAAAAAATTAGAAGCCACCTAACAATAGGTGGTGTGTTGCGTAAAACAAGATAATTTCTTTTATAGTCCTAAGTAGGAGTTTCTAAAGAGGAAGATGATGCTTTTTCCTCAGCCAAGACCACTAGCCAGGTGAGAGACAGGTGAGCAGCTGCCTTATTTCTGATGCAACAGTCTAAGATGTTTCAGTTTGTTTTTAATGTGTGACCATATTAAATACGCAGTTCCTGGGCGCTGCAAATGGTTAACACCCTTGGCTGCTAACCAAAAGGTTGGAGGTTCAACTCCACCCAGACAAGCGCTGAGAGACAAGTATGGTGATCTACTTCGTAAAAATCAGCCATTGAAAACTCTACAGAGTACATTCTACTCTGACACACATGGGGCCGCCATGAGTTGGAATCAACTTAACGGCAACTGGTAACTGGTTTATATTAAAGATAGTGTAATTCTGGGAGATTAGACTAATGTGAATAATATGGTAAGTTTTAACGGATTTAATTTTTTAAGGGAAGGATATCTACTGATGCTCATTGATTAATTTTTCTTCCCCATTTTTCTGAGCAACTAAAGTGGGTCTGGGCATCCTTTGCAAAGCAACTCATAGGCAGCTACCACAGGTTCCCCAGAATGATCACAACCACCAAATCACACTGCTAGCTTCTCAGAGCCCATGGGTCCTAGCCACACCAAATCATATATGTTATTCCCAACCTCAGACACCTTTACATTTCCTCTCTGCCTCTTTATTTCTCTTATCACCCAACACATCTTCTTCAAGAAGGTATTCTAGCTGCCCAGCTCACAGAGGTTTGGTACTTCTCCGACCTCGTAAGGCAAAGATTCACATACCCAAAAGGAAGCAGAGGCTCAGGGGCCTAGTGGTCCAAAAAAGACATCTCCTGCTAATTGGGGGGTCTTTCTAATCTTCATCTATAGGCCCTACAGGCTTTTTTTGCTTGTCTCATCTGTTTTCCCATATTCAACTGTCTCAGGCTGGGTTCTCTAGAGAAGCAAAACCAGTGAAGCATCTATAAATAAATATATATATAGAGAGAGATTTATATTAAGGAAATGGCTCACGCAGTTGTAGAGGCTAGAAAGTTCCAAGTCTGTGGTTCAGGCTGGAGGCTTCTCCCAACTTACACAGCTGCAGGGGCCAGCAAACCCAAGATCCAGGCCATGGAGGCTGACGAATCCCAAGATCGGCAGGCAAGTTGCTAGCTCAAGTCCCAAGAACTGCAGGTCAGGTGAACAGGAGCCAGCTGTAGGATCCAGAGTGAGCAAAAGCCATCGAGCCTTGCCAGAAAGTCCACCTACATTGGATGCAGGCCACACTCCCAAAGAAACCCCCTTTCAACTGATTGGCTACTCACAGCAGATCCCATCATGGAGGTGATCACATTATATCAGATGTCACCATGGAGGTAACTGCATCATTATACAAACGTCAAATTACAACATTAACTGCCAAATCACTGAGAATCATGGCCCAGCCAAGTTGACACACAACCTTAACCATCACAGCAACATATTACATTCTGCCTGTCCTCCTCTCCTGGGCTTGCTGCTTGGGATTGCCTTGCTCCTGAGTCATGGCCTGTCCAGGAAGTGGACAATAGTTTCCCCTTGGCCCTTACCTCATAGTTACAGATCCGTGGCCTCCATTTCTTATCCAGGCATTTAGGTCAAACAAAATATTGTAATGGGCTGCATGGCCATTTAGGTATAATATACTGTCAGCATACTGCTGCTTAGTATGATGGGAAAAAAAATAAAAAAGAAAAAACATCTAAATGCTGAACAGTGGGGATTGGTTGAATGAATTACAGTGCATTCATACCATGGAATAGTATTTAGTCATTAAAAAACATTTGTTGGTAAGAAACATTTATTAATACACTCTCTCCTCACTTATCAACATTGTTAGGTTCCAAAGACCAAGTCGTTATGCAAAATTGGTGTTATGTGAAAATGGAGGATGACCACATCAGATCACAAAATGGAGGATGACTACATCATTGCACAACCATCAAGTTATATCATCACATAACTGCCAAGTTACATTATTACATAGCTGCCAAGTTACGTCTTTACATAACTGCTAAGTTACATCATTACATAACTGCCGAATCATGGCCCAACAAGTTGATACATAACCTTAACCATCCAGGCCAGCGTTACTCTTGCCTCACACCTTGGCCTTCGTTACTGCCAGATGTAAGTCATTAATGTGCAAAGTAGTCAGATAATAGATTTTTTTTTACTATTGTCGTAAATGTGAAATGTTGGATAACGAGATAGCCTATAAGTGAGGAGAAAGTGTCGATAAAAGTATTCACAAGTTACTATTAAGTACAAAACAGTAGGTTGCAAAAAAGTATGGATAGCATAATTCCATTTTTTATAATTATATATGTATACACACACACACACAAATGCTCAACTATTAGCTGAAAGGTTAGTTGTTCAAACCTACTCAGAGGCACGTTGGAAGAGAGGCCTGGTGATCTGCTTCCAAAAGATCACAGCCTTGAAAACCCTATGGAGTAGCTCTACTCTGTGCAGATGGGGTCGCCATGAGTTGGAATTGATTCAGTGGCAACTAACAACGACAACACACATACACAAAAGCAAAGCTATAAAAAGCTATATGTCAAGGTATTAACAAGTTATATCTCAGTGGTTGGATTATGAATCTGCTTTTCCCCCCTCACTTGCTCATCTATATTTTATAATTTGTCTACAACATCTACATATTCACTGATGTTGTAATAAGAAAACAAAAGCTTTATGTTGTTTTGCTTTGTTGTTTTATTAGAGTTAATGAAGAGGGAATAAAAAGGGGAACTTTGGGGTAAAAATATTGGGAATTACTGTCCTTGACTGCAAGTTATACCACACATTTGACAGTGAACAATAGATGCTACGTCTGCCTCTTCAGTGAATTACCGACTCCATAAGTAATAGTACTGTTAGTAAAAACAATAGCTAATTGCTATAGAACATTTACCATGGCCCAGGCATTGGTTTAGGGGTTTTATATGCTATACCTCATTTAATCCTCACAGTGGCCATATGAAGTAGGTGCTAGTATTATCTGTACTTTCAGAGAAGAAAAAAAAAAGTGTTCTAGTAACTTGCCCGAGGTCACTCAGCTAAACAGTAGAGCCGAGATTCTTTCCAAGACCTTCAGAAATCACGCACACAGAACTGAAAGGCAAAAATCTCATCTGAAGATTCTTAGGGCTCAAGGGTCCAAGCCACACCAGACCACACATGCTGTTTGTTCCTAATCTATAACACCCTTCTTATCTTACCTCTACCTATTTATTTACCCTTATCACCCGAAGCTAAACTAAAACACTGTCTTCATTTCTTAGTGTTGCTGTAGCAGAAATACCACAAGTGGGTGGCTTTAAAGAACAGAATTTTTTTTTTTTCCTCACAGCTCAGAAGGTTAGAAGTCCAAATACAGAGTGTGGTTCTAGGAGGAGATTCTTCTTTGTCTCTTTCAGCTGCTAGCAGCCAGCAATCCTTGGAGCTCCTGGGCTTGTTGATTCATCTGCCTCAGTCGTCATCAGATAAGAGTTTTCCTTCCCCTGTTTGTGCTCCCTTATATCTCTGTCTATGCTGCTCTTGGAACTCAGAAGTGATTAGGTTTAGGACACAACTTATACTGTTATGGCCTCTTTGACATAAAAAAAGAAACCCTGTTTCCAAAGAAGATTATATCCACATATGCGTTGTTGTTACTGGGTGCCGTTGAGTCAATTTCGACTCTTAGTGACCCCATGTGACAGAGCAGAACTGACCCGTAGGGTCTACTAGGCTGTAATCTTTATTGGAGCAGATCACCAGGTCTTTCTCCCGCAGAGGTGCTGGGTGGGTTCAAACTGCCAACCTTTAGGTAAGCAGCTGAGCACTTAACCGTTGCGCCATTAGGGCTCCTTTCCACATACATATCCATTGCTATCCAGCTGATTCCAACTCACAGCGATCCTATAGGCAGAGTGGAACTGCCCCATAGGGTTTCCAAGGCTGTCAACACTAATTTCGGGAGACAGAATTCAATCCACAGCAAGTACTACTTGCTCCAAACAGCTTTTCCATGTTGCTAAGCAAAAAGTAGGCACTGATAGATATTTGCTAAATAATAGTAGAAGTTAACATTTATTGATTATTTATTGGGCTAAGAGGTTACATCTTATGATGTTGGCCCTATTATTGTTTGTGTTATGCAGATAAGAAAACTGAAATACAGAGAGATTAAGTAACCTCAAGATCTCAAAGTAAAGAGTGGAGCTAGGATTCAAGTCTAGTTAAGTCTCACTCAAGTTCATGTCTTCTGTTTTGTTTTGTTTTGAACCACCACTCAATGAACTGAATTTCTGCTGAGAAGCGGCCCTATGAAAAAAACCATATTCAACAAATGTCATTCCTTCCACCCAAAGTCATGTCATATACCCAAGTCAGCAGAAGCAGTCAATCGTCAAGGTTTTCCTTACCTCCTTGATTTGATTTCCCAGATCACTACCTACAGGAAGCAATGCTTAGCCTGGAAAACATCAGCCCATGAATTAACAACATAATTACTGCATGATATCAGCCAACACCGCACAGTAGTGAACAGGTGTCTCGGCAGAGTAAGATTAATGAAGTAACTGCAGCAGGAACTTGTCAGAGCCACAATTTCTGGAAACAGACAGAGTCATCACTTTGAAATTGCAAGACGGGGATAAAATGACTCTATACCCAGATAATAATCTTAGCTCTCTAGGGCTAAATTCAAACTACTCTCCAATGATGTTCACATTCACAGAATTGAAGATAGAATTTGAAGACCATCCTAGTGTCAAGGATCTTCTTCCAAAGGACACACTCTCACCTAGTAGTTAGTTTATAGCCATACCACCCTGACTGTGCTGATCTCAGCTGATCCAGGAGCGTTGCTAGTTCTTGGATGGGCGAGTACATGGGAAGCCCATGTTTTGTAAGAGCAGTCTGACACTGAGCAGATCCACTCAACAGCAACTGGTAATGACTGTGGGATCTTGCTCAGATTTCCCTAACCTGCCTAAGCCTTATTTTCCTCATCTGTATAATGAGGTAGGAAACCCTGGTGGCGTAGCAGTTAAGGGTTCAGTATAATGAGGTAGGGAGTCCCTGGGTGGTGCAAACAGTTAATGCACTCGGATGCTAACCAAAAGGTTGGAGGTTCAAATTCACCCAGAAGCAACTTGGAAGAAAGACCTGGCAATCTACTTCTGAAAAATCAGCCAATGAAAACCCTATGGAGCACAGTTCTACACTGACACACGTGGGGTAGCCATGAGTTGGAGTCAACTCAATTGCAACTGGTTATAATGAGATAATTCATAGAATCGTGGGGATTAAAAGAGATGATACATATTAAAGAAGACTTGAAACACAGAAAACACTAAGTAAATGTTAAATATTATGTCATTAGCTATTTCCTGAAAAACACATGCATACACATCTACTCTAATTATACTGCATTTGAGATTTCTCTGCTCCTCAAAGACCACTCCAACGATTCCATCTAATAAGTCTCAGTATAATGTTTACCACACAGATATGCCTATCAGGGCTCAAGAACACAGAAAGTCAACTCATGGGCCTACACTACATAAAACTAAATATGATCCTGAGAAGGTTAAATAAGATTTCTGAGTGCTTTCCTGCTGACTTTCATTAAGTGGTGAAGGCTTCCATCAATTGTATTCTCTTCATATTGGACAAATATTGTGCTGAATGAAACAGAAACAGCAAAGAAGTACAAATGTTGCATGCCTACATGTCTTATACTAAATGATACCCAAAGTCTACCTTAATTCCAGATTATGTTGTTGAGATTAAATCAGAATTGACTCCACTGTACTGCTGGAAAGAAGGGCAGGAGGAGACTTTCCCATGGAAGGTCACCTCGGTGTGGACCACCCACATTGTTTAAAATGGTAGCCACTAGTCACGAGTGGCTACTGGGCTCTTGAAATGTGGTTAATCTGAATCGAGGTACAAGGTACAAATGTTGGATGCACTCAGCTGCTAACCAAAAGGCTGGCAGTTTTGAGTCCACCCAGAGGCACCTTGGAAGAAACAACTGCTGATCTATTTCTGAAAAATCAGCCATTGGAAACCGTACTCTGACACACATGGGGTTGCTATGAGTTGGAATCAACTTGATGGCAACTGGTTTTTTATACGAATACCAAAAAAAAAAAAGGCCAGTGTTTGTTAGACTTATGTGACCACACATCAATTTAATTTTTTTCATGGAGTGCCTTGTGGAACCAATGTTTTGTTCAGAAAAAGTTTTAGGAAACAGGTCTTGTCTTAATTTGAAACATGGGTGCCACATATTCTGGAGATGCACAAAAAGATCAGTCTTCTATTTGGAATGGGAAACACTGGAGTGCTGACTAGCACAATAAAGAAGCTATAAGAAAAGGGAATAGATCATTTGGCCTAGCCTAACCCATAGATGTACAGTTAATTTGGCATGATGAATATTTATCTTACAGCACTTGGTTTTGTTGGTGAACAGGAAGAAAAGCAGCATTTGAGCAATAATCTGTCTTGCTATGACTCATTCGCAGGCCCTAAGAACATCTTTCGGTCAATTTCTTAACATTCAGATCCTCTCGACACTGATTTTTATTTGGAGAGAAGAAGACCTAATTGGCAATGATGTGGGTGGTGGTGGGTAGTGATCTTTAAAAAAAAATAGGGACATCAGTTTAAGATAGCCATGATGGATATTTACTGGGTACGTAAACTCCTCTCCCCACCCCCTTGCAGTCATTCTATTTTATCAGGGGGTGAGTATGTGCTTGTTCCATTTAACAATAACTGCAATCATGTGTGTGAGGTCACTACTGCAGTCGCTATAACACTATCCCTACAGGCACATGTTCCCATTATAGCACTTTACAATCCTTCCATGGTCTTCGGAAAAATCCCTTCCCTGCCATGTTGTCTATCAACTAACATTTCTAAATTATTCATCAAACCCTCCCCAGTGGCAAAGATGTTTATGATGCCCTTCGTACGAAAAAGAACTTCCACTAATCTCTAATTGCCTAATGGTCTCTACTATTGGATTCCTGGACCATTTCCTTGAAGGTGTCTGAAGCCACTGTAATGTTTTTATAGCTAGAACGATACTCTTGCATATTTTTTGGCATCAGTTCCAACAACATGGAATAAAGGCCAGAAGGAGAATCCACAGCACACCATTAGGAAAGCTCACCAACAGAGAGCATTTACAGTATGGAATGCTAATACTCCTTGGCTAAGAGGCTATCATTGCTTGTTCTTTTACCTTTCACTGGCTGAAAGCAAATACCAGTACTCAGAATGACAATAGACAGATAGATAGATAATGGATCCTAATTATCTATCTATCTATATTTTCATGTATCTACATTGTTGTTGTTAGTTGCTATTGAGTCAGTTCCAATTTGTGGTGACCCCCATGTGAATCTGTCTACCTATCTATATACATTCAAAGAAAAAATTTTCAGAGAAAAGTGTTGTAATAGATCAGAGCTATTCAGAAAATAACTTTTAAAATGCATGGAGCTAGTTTACTCAAACACACTCATTGCACATTGATCAGGCACTTATTACATGACCAGCCCAATGGTAGGCACTGTCACAGCTTGGAAACAAAAGGTACATACCATTGTTATATACTAAAAATTGCTTTTGTTGCAGCAAAGTTAACGTAGCCTGCAGCTAATGTTTTTCTCCCCTGTCCAGGAGTTTTTCAGTTCTCGTCCCTGTTCATTAATTCCAATGACAATTACTCACTTCCCTCTTTTTCACATGACGGAGCTACCAAGAAAAATAAAGGGAGGATGCATTATTAAATTTCAGAGAAATATCTATGTGCACATGATAAGGAACATCCAAATACTGCAACGCGCACTGTAACTAACGTTCGCTTCTCCTCGTTCAAAAGGTTTGCTTCTTTCCTCCTTAAATGTCTTTCATAAATTTGGTCCCCAGGGGATGCTGGCTGCTGTTAATTACGCATATCAAGTCCCGCTGTGCCAGAGGAAACTTAATTATTCTAATTTTCAAGGTCATAGAAATATCCAAAGGTGCCAGTTTGACAGTCCAAAGAATAACGCTAGCTCAAGGGAATCAAAGACAGGACGTGTTATGGAAGGCTGGTTACAACCTTATCCGCAGGGCTGTGCCGAAGGTTCACTAGCTCCACAACCCAAATTAAACTGCTTAGGCAAAGCTCCCCCAGAATGACCTGCCAATGAACCCAGCTATAATCCGGAAACTCTCCTTGCCATACGAGGGGGTGCTCTCCTCAGCATCCCTCAAAGTTGAAGCTTCTTTCAGACAGGCAAGTACTTGAACTGTCACTTTGCAAAACCACTTAAACCTTCCTGCTTATTCACTGACGTTTCAGCCATGAGGAAAGAAAAAAGAGAAAAATTTAAAAAAGAAAGCACTTTGTAGAATTCTAAACAAGAGCTGTTCTATGGTTTCTGGAAGAGTTATCGCCAAGGCGAATTTCAAGAGACCAACGAGTAAGCGTCAGGATACTATACCAAAACTTCTTGATTTCTCAAGGAATTCATGATTGGAGGTCCAAATTTAATAGGATTTTCAATATTGCAATTAAAATGGACGATACTGAAAAGCTAGTTTCTAAACAATGCAAATCTATTGAGTTAATAATACTTTAAGGAATATTTGAAACAGCCTATAATTTCATCATACTACCTGTTTAGCATAGTCACAAATGCAAAGGCTATTTTAGGCTCCTAAAATTACCACTGAAGAGGTAAGCAGACTTTGGCTTTTCAAGTATATCTGGAATGTATCTTCGGATTCAACTGAAGGAGATACAATTTTAAATTCCTGTGTTTAATTCTGGGTGCCAGATTTACCTTCTTCCTCCTAATTCCCTATATACAGCAAATCTTGTTCCCACTAATTGTTTCCAGTCATGTGTGGTTCATAAGGCCGTGTAGAAACTACAGGCTGTGACACTTTGTCTCCTTCAGCCCCTCTATCTAGCTCATTCATAAAGATCTTCCAGGAAGCCTCCTAATGGGAATTATACCCATAAATCCCATCCCAACCCCCAACAGCCACAGGAAGCGACTCTTTGAACATGAATGCAATTTGAGAGCAGAGCCCACACCCTCTCTGGAAGGCTTGCAAGCTGTCCTTGCAGAGCATGCAGTTCAGCCATCCAATATGAAAAGTGTAAAAATGCAATTAAGAATTTTAAATATTAAACATCATGTTAATTACATTTGAAAGAAGATTTTTTTTAAACATTGCCTCAAGGCAGTGGGGCCTCATCTGGTCTGCCAAGGCCGAGTACAGTCAGGTTGGATTGGCGGCACCCAGACAGGCCTCAGAGCCCATCAGGTCTGGGGCAGCATGTATCTCTGGCCAAGGAGGTAGTTACCACTGAGCGAGACAAGAGATGAGGAAGAAAGCTGGTTTTCAGTTTTCTCAGATGTGGGCTTTGGTCAACATCAGTTTTAAAGGGAAAAATCCAATGACCAGGATAATTTCATGAGCAGGAAATAGCCTATGCTGCAGAAGAAAAGGCAGCCAGAAGTTTCAACAGACAATTAACACCAAAAATATGGCGGTAGCAAACCTAAGGGAGAAAATACCTGGCTATTTTTCTTGGATAGTTTATGTAAAATCTTCTTTCAGATTCTAGAGGATGAACTCAAGGACTTTCCACAGCTCTTTTTTTAATGTCATAATTCCAATTTTTTGATTTGGAGAAAAGCTCTCACTTGCCCTATGTAGAAAGAGTGGAAAGACTGTCTTGAAATTTCTGCTCCACTGCTAAGGTGCTGAGAAGCCTTTTGCAAATTACTGAATTTCTCTGTGCCTCGGTTTCCTCACTGGAACTTTACCGCACAGTGGTTCCCATGAGGACATATTTTTTCCTGAGCATACTTCTGGCCTCTCTCTAACACTCGACTCATTCCTTTTATCTTTAGGAAGGGTGACTCATTGGTTTAGTACATTTGGGGAGAATAACTGAGTATGTTCTACTCAGCTCTACGCTTTTTCCCCTTGGGATTCAGCTGCCCACAGGGAAGCCCAATTCGACAGCCCCTCCCAGGGCTCAGATGCTGCTGGGCCTCAGAGAGCAGGCAGAGGCCTTCCACTGTTGCTGTGATTAGTTTGTACATCTACCTGATTTTGGGATTCAACCTTTGCAAGCTCATTTGGCTCTCACACCAACCTACATCCTCCAACTTGGCATCTCTAATTGGTAAGACAGTGTTTCGGCCTCCATCTTTGCTCTTTACCTTTATGTCTCAAACTGTTCAGAACTCAGGCTGGGAGGAGTAATGCTCTTTATTGGGCCCCCTCAAGTACCCAAAGAATTTGCAAATAGGGATCAGGATATTCTGAAGAGCAAATGAGAAGACATCTGAATCTGCCTAGCACTGAGCCCAGTCCAGTGTAAGACTCCATTTAATGCTGGCCGAAGTGAAATCTCATACACCCTGCTGAACTGGCGACCCAAGAAAGCCCAGCACCAATATGCCAGCCAGCCACACAGGACTCCAGACTCTAAACACAGGCTGACACCTGAGCAGCCACACGCTGTCCTTTGAAACTACCTGTGTAGCAACATCCCTGAGCCTTGGAATAACAGCATGAGCAAACTAACAGCAGAATTCAGAGCCAGAGATCAGTGGCTCTAAACTGGGCTTTAGCAACAAGTCAAATCCCCAAGATTCTGAATGCAAAAAAACAGGGAGAAAGGAAGAGTGAAAGCAGCTGTTGTGTCTTCCCAGCACACTTTCAGCAGGCAACAAGGGCAACGAATTAATGAAGGCGGGGGAGTCCAGACCTACCAAAAACTCCTCCTGTGGTTAGAAGGAGTTTGTAACAGAGAGCAATCAATGCAATTCGCATCTTGAGCAAACCTCTTTGCTAAAAACTAATTCACGTTCTAACCTCAGAAATGTGTAGACTGTTGACAGAGTTTTGCTCTGCGTGCAAACGTGTCCTGCACTGCCCATGCCCATGAGAATACAGATTTTGCATCTTAAAGATTAGTAAGGCTCATAAACAATTCTTAATATAAAAAAGTAACCGTTTCTATGACGGTAATTTAATAACAGAACAGGCTCAGGATTTATAATTCATAATGGCATCCATTTATCTGCCCTAGAGAACCAGAAACTGGCAAGCGTCACCTCTTAAATGGAAATGCACATAAATCCAAGCGCAGTCATGAAAACAAGAAGGGGAAAAAATCCTGGAGAGAGCAAAACTGACAATTCAGCCCCCAGAGGGTGGGTAGATTATGACAGCTAACATTTAAACCCGTTGAAAATTGAGTCGATTCTGACTCATAGCAACACTACAGGATACAGTAGAACTGCCCCATAGGGTTTTCAAGGAGTGGCTGGTGGATTCAAACTGCCGACCTTTTGGTAAGCAGCCTGAGTTCTTAACCACTGTGCCCCTAGAGCTCCGCAACCAGCATTTAGTGAATGCTTATTTTTTGCCATATATTATTCCAAGCACTTTCGTAAGTTAATTGATGGAATCTTCACACCAATCCTAGAAGTTAAGTTTTATACCCACTTGTGCCCTATAGGGTTGTTATGAGTTGGAATTGACTCGACAGCAACAGATTTTTTTGGTTTTACAATTAAGGGAACTTGCCACAGAAAAAGCAAAAAGACTTGTGCAAGGTCCCATAGCTAGTAAGTGTCAGGGCCAGAATTTGAATCCAGGCCATCTGGTTCCAGAGTAATTTCACTCTGTCATCTCCCAAAAACCCTCTCCTAGCTCTAGAGTGAACTTTAAAAACTCAAGGTCGACTTAAACCTAATTTTGAGTGCTGGCTTCCTGTGAGTGTAGGGAAAGCTGTTTCTACAGTTTTTTATTCAGCATCCACCCTTCTACAACGAGACGGGCTGCTCTGGACAGAGCTGCCTATTCTCCCTCCTATTGCTCATGGAATTAGCCTTGGATAAAAGGAGCCATTCTGGTTCTTTTCTTTCCACTTCTCCTTCCAAATATACTTCCACATCTCTGAAGACTGATGCTGGCTCAGGAGTAGGAGGAGGACATGCTTACATGAAGACATTTTTTCCGGCCAGGGCACAGGGAAACCTCGCCCAGATCAGCAAAAGAAGTTAGGTGTTTTTTTTTTTTTTTTTTTTTCTCTCTCTCTTTCTAAATTAAGCTTATGACCACCACTACCCTCTGCCAAATCAAGCGTGCTCTTACACTCATGCTCTTGTATGTACAGGTGCTACCTTATTTTGTGCAATTTCTGTATTTCAGTTTGGGGTAAAATGAAATATTCCTTATAATATCACCTCACTGTTAACCGAGCATTTAATGGGTCCGGCCTGCACTGTCTGAAGCGCTCTTTCAATGTCTCTCTTTTCATCTCCCCAACCAGTAGGTATGATTGTCCTTCTCCAAGGTGACACAGGGAGTGAAGAGTGGAGCAAGGATTTTAGGATTTTAGCCCATGTACTGAAACCTGTGCTTGTAACCGCTGTGTGTGTGTGTGTGTGTGTGTGTGTGTGTGTTGCATTTCCAGTTAGAGGATATTTCAATAATAATTATCAGGCTGCCTTCAATCAACATTTATTGGCTACCTAATTTGTACTAGTAGTAGAATTTATTAATAATAATAATTGCTATTATTTCTATCTGTAATATTGCAGACAGTATGCCCAGCTCTCTACTTTTAGAGATGAATTTTAGAGAGTGGTCAGCCTCACAAAGCTTATAATCCAGATGAGTTTAAGAGAAAAAACGGGTGGGAAATACTAAGAGGTAAGATTGCAAATTCAGATACATCAACTCAAAAGTCCATTTGCAGGCATTTACTTTGATAACTAGGAATCATCTGGAACCATGAAAAATGTTTTTGCACAGAAGGTGAAGACTGGATATGGAAAATATATACGTTCTATTTGCAATGATACAAAATCACCAGCAAGTCAAAGACTAGAAGATAGTAGACAAAAATAAAAATAGTTTTTATATTAAGATGGGATTATGAATATAGTCTATAAACATATGGATAATTTTACAATTTAATACATGGGAAAAGTATTACAGGAACTCATTATATTCAAGAAAATAGTAGTATATCTTTTTTCCAAGCAAAAATAAGAGAATTATGCAAAGGAACCAACTTCCCTGAAAATGTCTATTTCATAATTTCTGACTCTGGTATATTTGATTAAGAAGCTCGTTCTAACCTAATATTGGTCAGGAAGCCTGAAAACCAAGCTTTTTAAAATTAGATGTAAAAGAGGGTAAAACAGACAGAGAAAAGGTCTCATGACAGAATTGACAGGTAAGCTTTAGAGTCAGTAGAGAGTAGTAATTGTTAAAAGCATGGGTTTTGGAGTAAAATCACCTCCGCCATTTACCAGCCCAGCAACAGTGGGCAAGTTACCCGTGACCTCATCCCTGGCCTCAGTTTCCTCATGTGTAAACTGGGGATAATAACACGTACCATAGAGCTGTTTTGAGATTAGGCATGTAAAGCACTTAGCATCATTCATGACACAGGACATGGGAAAATGTGTTACACAAACTCACTAAAATATCATCAGAGTCATTTACAGACCCTCTTACATACAAACTCCTGTGGGGTAGCTCTCCCTGTAAATCTGTGTTTTTAAATCCATACTCAGATGATTCTAAGGATTAGCCACTTTTGACCAAGTTATTAGTTTGACATTTAGTTTGATTTTCCCTTCCAACCTGATCTCAGCTTGTTTGGCTGGTATCTTAGTATGTTTGTTAGGGCTGTCATAACAAAATACCACAAACTAGGCAGCTTATACGATCAGAAATTTATTGTCTTACAGTTCTGGAAGCTGTGAGTCCAAATCAGCATATCAGCCATGCTGATTTCTTCTAAGGGCTCTAAGTGAGCCCTAAACTGTTCTATGCCTCTCTCCTAGCTTCTGGTCACTCCAGACATTCCTTGGCCTTCGCTGGCTTGCAGCTGCATCTCCCCTCATTGTCACATGGTAACCCCTCCTCTCTCTCTGTCTCTGTCTCTGTGTAGCTTCTCCTTTTTTATAAGGACACCAAGTCACACAGGATTGGGGACCACCTTAATATGGTATGACCTCATGTTAATGTAACTCATAACATGTTCAAAGACCCTATTTCCAAACAAGGTCACATTCACAAGTACACAAGTTAGGACTTCAATGTATCTTTTGGGGGGATCCAATTCAATCCATAACAGCTGGGAGTCCGTGACTTTAGGTCAATGAAATGTTGCCATGTATAAATGGCTGCACACGAGAAGTGAATTCCCTGAAGAGGCTGATTAGTGTATTCATAAGGAGGGATGATTAGTAAACAAATGAATTAGAAGTTCAATTTACACTTCAATTGTGAAAGATATAATTTGCTAGCATCAGATCTTTTGCCCTCACAGCAGGTTTTAGAAAGAAAAAACACTGATTAACAGGAGGTCATTACTACAAAACACTAAACCGTGAAATTCCACACTTACTTGTGAAAATCACTTCCAGTGTCCTTAACACTCTTCCCTGAAACATCTAATCAAGATGTGAACAAGCCCCTGGTTTCTGAATGTACAGGTAATTTTTCCTTGTTGAAGACAATACGTACATACATCCCATCCACTGCCATTGAGTGGATTCCGACTCATAGCGACCCCACAGGTTTTCCAAGGCTGTAAATCTCTACAGAAGCAGACTGCCACATCTTTCTCCCGCAGAGCCGCTGGTGGTTTTGAACTGCTAACCTTTCGGCTAGCAGTCGATCGCTTTAACCAATGCACCACCAGCGCTCCTTACATACATACAAAGACACATAATACATGAAAAACAAGCAATAGACCATTCTTAATCTAACGTATCATCAGATGATTCTAAGGTCAGCCAGGTTTGACCATTACTGATCCACGCAGGATATCTTCTTATACTCTGTGAATAATGACCTTCAACAACTCAAATATGGGATGGATGATTTGTTTTCCTTCCCTGAAAGGAACCAGTTACAAACTCTTCTGGGAGGACAATGTAAGCCAGGAGTTCTCAATCCAAACTGCATCAGGATTTCCTGGGGGAACTCTTAAAGACACAGCTACCGAGGCCTTATCCACAGAAATTCTGATTTCACTGCTCTCGGATGGCGTCTTCAGCATCAATATTATTAAAAAAAAAAAAAAAATCCCTAACTGGTTCTAAAATGCTGCCGCATTTGAGAGCCACTGACTTAGAACAGTGTGTGGATTTTGAATCTAGTATTATGTGCCATTAAAATGATAGAATATTTTCCTTCTAAGATTCTACATACATCCCATTCACGGAAAGGAAGTAATCATTACATTTCAACTTTGCAGTTTCTGCTAATATCGTGTTGATGTGTCTTTGAGAATGGGGAGGGCAGTGCACTTGCTGCATTGACAGCTGCTACCATCAGATGTCCTATAAATTCACATCTGACTTCCGTAAAACCATGTCATCTATGCTAAAAACCAGGGTGCATCTAAGAAAATAACAAAAACTCTATTTTACCGCCTCTTCCCCTAATAACATTCATTACCGTCATATAAAATACTTTTCTTCCTGGGAGCTCAGCAGCCACTCCACTCCCCCACCCCCACCCCGCTATGTCTGAGATGAAGTCTGACAATTCTCTGATGTTTCATGCTTTCTTCTCATGATACAATTTTAATTTCATTTACTTACCAAATTTCTATATAGCACTCTCTCTGTGCTGGACACTGATCTAAGCCTTTTTACAAATAGATTGGTTCACACCGTAAACTCTGCATTGTTTAGCACTTGCAAATTTGCTGAGAAAAGGTGAACGGCATGAATGTATACGAATTAAAGTGAAAGGACAGTAGACAGAAGACCTGGGTTCAGGTTTGAGGTCTTCTACTCCATAACTGTGTGACTTAACCTCTGGGGCTCAGCATCCTCATCTAACCAGGTAAATAGTGATCACTAATGGGCATGTCACCTCTGCAAGGGAACCGCTCCAAATGACTCACCACTGAGAGTAAGAGATGAGCAAGGAAGCAGAACTGCCACTCCAACTCCAAGTTTAGTCAGATACTCTTACTTATATGGTTCACAAAGTCCTATTTGTGCATGTAGAGATATGAATGCAGAGAAAGATGGAATCAGTTGTCTGGTAGAAAAAATATCAGACTTGGAACCAGAAGTTCAAGCTCTAGGTCACTTTTAAACTGTATGATTCAAAGGAAATCATTTCCCAAAAAAACTAAGTTTCCTCATTTGCAACATTAACCATCTCACTGGGTGTTATGTTAAGTTAGATATTAACATATAAAGTACTTTTTAATTACAAAAGAATAAACAATTTCAAGGGCATCATTATAATCACTTCCTCTATGAGTACTATGGTTGTTCTTCTTGTTATTACACCATCAATAACAGCATGACACTTGGGAACAAGTGATTAAGCGTTTAGAGTTCATGGAGGAATAGCCATCTTCCCACACAGAATGGATTGGTTTCTTGCAACAGCCCTTCAGGAGATCTCTCAAAATGTAATATTTAGAAAGAAAATAAAATACACGCTTCTTTCTAGACTGGCCTTGGTAACTTAAAATATGAACTGGACAATTCTCATGTGTAAGAGACCACATGGTTATTCATCTTTGGTTTTCAACTTCTGTTCTCATGGCCAAGTCGAGGGCTTCAATCACATACTGGCAACCGCTCAAAAGAATCCAGGAGAACCTGAACATTTCTGTAAAAACAGAAGAAAAAAAGCCAACTGTGTTA
The DNA here is from genome assembly GCF_000243295.1 of Trichechus manatus latirostris. NCBI lineage: Eukaryota > Metazoa > Chordata > Mammalia > Sirenia > Trichechidae > Trichechus > Trichechus manatus. Next base: position 5,341,367 of record NW_004444077.1, read on the forward strand.
AGTTGTTAGAACAAAACACATACGCCAGGAATGTTCTCGGTAACTCTGCAAGCGCTTGACGATACGATGCCGTGTGCATTCGGGAACAACCAGCTGCCGACGGCCTGTCTCGGCTCCTCGACGGCTGCGCCGAATTAGAAAGCTTATTTCTGGAGGTCATAACCTGGGAAAAGCCTCTCCTCTTTCAAAAGACTGGTTCGCTGACTTAATTTTTCTCTCACTGGTTCAGGGGTTTTTTGAAATTGCACCTATAGGTTTGGAAACACAAACTTGTGCAAAGGTACAAGACATGAAAATATTTCTTGACTAAGACTTTCCAATAGTTACATTTACAATTACAATAGACTCAGAACAGACATATAAGAGGATTCCACCTTTGGCAAGTGGATCAACAGACCATCCCTTACTTATGTTTGTATGTCACTATAGGGTTTCCGAAGGGCTTTCGTATATTATGCACTGTTTCTTTTGTTATTAATTTTGGGGGAAGGAAATAATAAGAAGGGAATTTTTGTCTCCATTTTAGAGGATACTGATCCTTGGTGATGTCAAGCAACTCAGTTCAAATACCGCAGCTATTAAGAAGCATGGAAAAACCGAAACTTGAGTCTTCAGAGTTACAGTTTTGGAGTTCTCTTTACTTTACAAAACATGGATTACAAAAGACAAGACCTGGGGGTCTTCATCAGAGAAAAGGCACAACCTTGATTTTTTTGTTAGTAGTATAAAAGTACGGTATCTTTCCATACAAGAACACCAGGAAGATGCACATAGTGAAGGAGGTTGACTTGAGTCATGTCTTGATACTCTTTGCCATATCAGCTTTGCAGAAATCTCTTGGTGATTGTGTCTGACCACTGCTTTGTGTTAGGTTTATGGTTGCCAACTAATTTTTAAGTTTCTTCAAGGCAGCGAGGGTATAGACACATTTGCTATTTGTTTGTTTGTTTTTGTGGCATTATACATACACATCTGAATACCTATGCTTAAATGTTTCCTACATTTTGCATCTGAAAAGAAAGCCAGACATTTATTTTAGGGTTTCAATAGCTCATTAGATGGATTCACTGATTTTCAAAACATCTCATTTCTCAAGTAATCCCAGGCTATGAATGTGCCTGCAGAAGCTGGGTAGCTGAAGGTGAGACACTAAGTCTCTGAGGGATCTTTCTAGAGTTTACTCAAGTAGCATTCATGCCCAGGAAATTGATGAGGTTCTGGGTGAAATATATTCCCAGGAGCTTCCCTGCCATTAGTGGCTGGGTCTAGAATTAATTAAGATTGATACTATTTATATTTTAGATCCTAACTCATGTCCACTTTAGTCTGCGTGTTGGTCAAGGGACAGAAATAGATAAAGCCTGTTTTATGGCTGTTTAAACACAGATTCTCCTAATTGGCATGAGGTGCCATTTTCAGTTTTAAAACCAAAAGACAGACAGCAGATTCTCTGGGTTCTGACAGGGAGCAATGAAATGAATAAAGAGGCTTAATACCTTTATTAAAGGCCAGCACACATGGTGGAGGTCCAATTGGTCGTACCCCTCCCAATCTGGGGGTCGGCTATAATTCACAGTTAGTGCTAAAATGCTTTCAGAAGTATTTATTATCTTCCAGACATAATTTACTGCTTTTGAGTGTTCATTTTTCATTACTATGGAAAGCAAGATTAAATTTTTTTTCAGAAGCAAATGCTTATATTAATCTTTCAAACACATGCTCCATGTAAAACTCTCTTTCAGGGAAAGAGATAAAATTCCTGTTGCCAAAACAGCCACAGGTAAAAGTAAAAACAACACTAAATAAAAACAGTTCTAGAGTCCAAGACGAGGGGGAGGACAGGAACAGGCAGAGAAGATACAAAATGGAGGATTGAGAGAGGTGTGTGTGGGGGTGTGTGTGTGTGTCTAGGGAGATGGGGGAGAGAGAGGGGGAGATGCTTGAGAGTTCATTTATTAGACCCAGCAAATCTATTAACATTTTAATTTCAAAAGTAATTTAAATTAGTGCTTTATTTAACTGTGAAATTGGATTACTTCTCAGTTTAACATGCAAAACACTTATGAACTTAATAAATGACAAGTAGTGAAGCAGGAGTAATACCACATCTTTGAACCCATACTAATTGCATCTTATTGTTAGAAGAGATTGGAAATAACCATCTCATTTTATACAACAGGAGTCTGAGTCCCAGAGAGGTCTGGAAATAGCAGAGCCAGAACTACAGCCCACCTCTCCCGGCTTACAGAGCCAAGCCTATTCCATATACCCCTCAGGCAAAACGATAGTTGGGTGGTTTGTGGTTCGAAAGCTCAATTGTTACTACTCCTTTGGTAAAGCATTACTTTCTTTTCAACTTTCCCTCCTTCCTGAAACTCCTCCTTGTATCTACTCCCAAGACATTGCATGGCACTCTACTTTTTCTCTCCTTTCCTCCTCAGTTTCTTCAGTTGATGCCTCTGCCACTGACCAGTCATTTAATGGTGGCGTGCCCTCAACATTCTATTCTCTTTCTTCTCTAAGTGCTGAAGTCTCTAACTCCAAACATCACCTATGACTCTCTGCCAAAGCGTTCTTCATCTCAGTCATGGGAGCACACTCCGTCTATGCAGGGAAAGCTGGGAGGGTACCTGGAAGCAATCCTCAACCAATGACGGTCGCAGAGTTGTGGACAGTCACAACTGGCTCCTCAGTGAAGAAACCTGAGGTGTGTTCCAAACCGTTTTCCAGAGCTCCCCAGTGGGATTGAACTCCACTTATCCACAGTGGTCACTGGCTTAATAATGCACACTTTTCTGACTTCCTTCCCTGCCTGTCTTCTTCCTTACTCCCCTCAGAATGTTTCCTGGGATCCCCTCCCTAATAAACTACATGCATTCAAATCCTTGTCTCCAGGTCTTCTTCTAGGGAAAAATAAAATAAGACATTAACCAAATGCCATCTTGTAGATTTCCAATTCTCTGTTTTGATTTGGGCAGTTCTCTCCAGCTAGAACACATCTCTCATGCATATTCACCTTGTGAAAGTTATTCACCCTTCAAGGTTCAAAGGTAACCTCATCCCTACCCAACACTCCTTTGACAATCACGCATCGAGTAGTCCACCCAGCCAGAAAACTGCGTACCTCTCTGATAGCACACTTCAGCAGGTCTTATAGGAGCATGTTTGCATGTGTATTTACTTCAACTACAATCCAGGGGTTGAATTATGAGGTCCTGAAGGGCAGACGCCCTGTCATATTTATCCTCAAATTCACTTAGATCAACTGTGTTTCCACGAAGCAGGCAGTCATTAAATGTCTGCTGAAAAAAAGTGAACTTTAGAAACGTCCCTAAATAAAACCATGTGTTTCTTATTGAAGGATGCTTCCTTATGGAATTTTTTTGTTATCTTACAGAGAAATCTGGTTTTCACATTATGGAATAAATATACCTAGTAAGTCAGAGTATACGAAAGAAGAATGTTAAAATACTCTCTGTTCTCTGTTTTAGATCAGAGGCACTGGAGGCTGCTTGCTGCAGAGAACTTAAAAAAAAAATCTTTGTGTGTGTTTGGTTTTTTTTTTTGAGCCTTTTTGTTAATGTCTATGCAACAACAGCTCCTGTAAGTGAAGAAGTTTTGACATCAGAGAGAATGGAATTATATGCAGCATGAAATTGATCTCGAGATTCTTGAAGCTAAAACAAAGTAAGGCTCACCCACAACCAGCCATATGCCAATTCAAGAACTTCTGCCTCTAAGTTTCTTTTTTGTGCTTTTTTTTTTTATTTATTTTTCTTTTTTTT
>NW_004444077.1:5345411-5364898 GCF_000243295.1 Trichechus manatus latirostris
CTTCTGCCTTCTGGCCCTTGTCACTGGACTCCTGTACCTCGTTAGTCTCATTTGGTTTTACGGGGCTGTCCACTCCCAGGCTGAACAGTGAACCTCAGAGGTTTTTGCGCTTTTTTATGTTCTCCTCACAGGCATAACCGTAACCAGATCTGAGTTCCTTGGCATCCTGCAGTTGGTATGACTGTGTAAACACTGGGCTTAATCATGGATCTGGTGGATTTAACCAAACGTTTCATGGTACCACTACCTACTAAAGGGGCCCTGGTGATACAAGGGTTAAGCATTCAGCTGGAACCGAAAGGTTGGTGGTTTGAACCCACCTATCGACTCTGCAGGAGAAAAACATGTTAATCTGCTTCCATAAAGATTAGGGCCAAGAAAAGTGTGTGGGGCAGTTCTACTCTGTCACCTGGGGCGGCTCTAAGTCAGCACCTAAGAACAAAAACATCTATTGACTGATGCACAGTAGAAGCCTGCAGGTTTGCAATAGCTCTTATATCCAGTTACCATCAACTTGGAGTTCTGCATGTATCTTGGGGAAATGCACCTTCCAGTCCAGAGGAATCAACCCTGTAAATGGAAACATTAGACAACTTGGTCTTCTCTTAGTTTGTGCACATCCTTTTCACTCCAACTGCCATGATCTTGAGTCAGGCTATAAGCTCCCACATCACAGCAATAATTTCCTACTTAGTCTCAAATCCTCATTTTGCATTTAACTGAAATTTGTTTTGATTATAAAATTTGAAATCCAAGCAACAGATGAAAGTATAAAGTTTTCAAAAATCACCTATGACACAATCCCTCAAAGACAATCATGGTTAATATTTTGGTTTATATCCTTTCTGGACTTTCATGAATGAAGGCATAGGCCTTTATACATGCAGACACTTTTTAATGGGATCACACTAATCTAATACCTTAAACCTTTAAAATAACGTTAGCAATAGCTTGGTGATCTTTCCAAGTTGACAAATAACATCATTTGTAATGGCTAGACCACATTAAATTGTATAGATGTATCTTTATTTACTTAACCAAATCCATTGTCAGATATTTAGGTTGTTTTAGTTCTTATTTTTTGTATTATAAAGATTATAATGAACATCCTTGAACTTATTCAGTTATTATTTCTGCATACTTTTCTAAATGTAGAGCTGCCAGGCCAGAAGCAAGATACGTTTTCAAATTTCCAACAAACACTGTCAGACTACCTTCCATGCTTCCACATTTAAAAAAGAGGGCTTCCCCACCTGCACATTATCACCTAATTACTCTGCCTTGTTGTTGTTGTTAGCTGCCACAGAGTTGGCCCCCAACTCTTGGGATTGAACCCTTATGTTCCATAGAGTTTTAATTGGCTGATTTTCAGAAGTAGATTGCCAATCTTTTCTTCCTAGTTTGTTTCAATCTGGAAGCTCCGCTGAAACCTGTTCAGTATCACAACAACACTAACAGACGGGTGGTGGCTGTGCATGAGGTGCACTGGCCGGTGATCAAGCCCGGGTCTTCTACATGGAAGGTGAGAATTCTACCACTACACCACCAATGTGCCACTACTCTCCCTTAGCACAGATCTGACCATCTCTCTGTCTCATTTTTCTTCCTCTCTCTCTTTCTCTCTCTCTCTCTCTCACACACACACATACACACCAATTAAAGCCATGCAGTGACCTCCCCTAGAGATTAATAATTGAAGTTCAAATTCGTTGATCTGGATTCAAGACCACCCATGATCAGGTTTCAACTACTTTTTCAGAGTTTGCCTCTCACTTTTTGCATTCATGCATTCGACAGCACAGCCAAGCTGGATTATTCCGTGTTCCCATTACAACCCTCAGTTCCCTGCCTCTGCTTGTGTCTGTCCTTCCTGGAATATCCTCATCCACTGCTGACACCTGTTGAAAAGCTATCCCTTCTCTTCTGCCCAGCTCAGTGTGAATATGTTCTTGCCCTTTTCCATACCCCGTCATAATACTGGCTAACATGTTTATTGAGTGCGTATTTCAAGTGCATTAAGCAACGGCAACTTTAACCCATTTAACTTAAGACAGCTCTATAAACTAGACTGAGATAATTCCTCCCTTTTATGTAGATGAGGAAACTGAAGTTTGGAGAGGTTAAATAATTTTTTCAAGGTCACAGAGCTAACAAGAGGGAAAGCACAATTCAAACCCAGTCTCTCAGACTCGAGTTCACCATCATGCAATTAACATTGGGTAAAAACTTGGTCTTAAGTTTTCTCATTGTTAAAATGAGTGAAAGTGGATGAAAGAACTACTAAGGAACTTTCAACCCTGATATTCTATGAGATTTTAAAAGTTAAAATATTTCATGTCTCAGTTTTTCAAGCCTTTCACATCCTTCAAAATAAAGGTGAGAGTTTATTTTCTGCCTACTCAGAATATTTCTTGGGTAAATAAGATTTTGCCCTCCAAGTTTACAGGAGACAGAAATAAAAAATTACAAGTATGCTGAATAAATGCCATTGCTATTACTACTTCTCAGTGATCTATCCATTGATGAGAATGTCAGCATAAATATTAACAAAAAATGCAAAGACAGGGCTTGAGACAGTATTGGCAAACCAGTGTCATAGAATTACTTTTCATCCAAGGCTAAAATTTCCGGAGGCTTCCACAACAGGTTAAAATGAATCAGTACGCCTTCTCTTGATTTTTCATTCAGCTGCTGCTGTGCAAGACGTTACACTGTCCTGGCTTGAGCTTAGGGAAGAAAATGACACAAAACAGGAACCAGGATATCAAAGCGGACCTGTCAGAAATTGGGAGCTTGCAGACCAAACTGGAACAGATGGGTAAGAAAGCTGGCACAGGGCACCAAGCCAAGGGCTTGTCTTGACAGGACCTTGCTCCAAGATCTGAGAAGCAGATTTTCATTTTTGCCCAAAAGAACAGTGGTCCCCGATGCCAGTCCAACCCTTGAAGTAACAGTGCTGGGACGGGGATATGAAAAGCTCGGCCCTCACATTATGCTAATCTGACAACCAATGTCTAAAGTCTGAAGGGTGGGAACGCGTTTCTTCACAAAGGGACCTTTGGGAATCAAACTAAAGGAAAGAAAAAGAGCCCTTCTGGCCTATGAATTATTAGGAGGTGACACAGAAACCATCATCAGATGTGTTTTAATTTATGACTTTATATGTTAGTAATCCAAGAAGTACTTGACCACAACTATGAGATGAAGTCAGGAAGAGTAAAATGTAAAATCCCTAGCACCTAGTACACTACTATCTCGATACAGAGTGTTGCTGGTGTTAGCTGCCTTCAAGTCTACCCCCAATTCATGGCAGCCTACGTACAACGGAATGAAATGCTGCCTGGTCTGGCTTGACCCTCATGATCAATTGCGGATCAGACAGTTGTGATCCACAGGGTTTTCACTGGCTGACTTACGGAAGTAGATCACCAGGCCTTTCTTCTTAGTCCATCTTAGTCTGGAAACTCTGCTGAAACCTCTTGAGTATCATATCAACACGCAAGCCTCCAATGACAGATGGGCGGTGGCTGGACATGTGGTGCATTGGCTGGGAAATGAAGCCAGGTCTCCAGCATGGAAGGCAAGAATTCTACCACCGAACCACCACTGCCCCCAGATACAGAGTAGATAATGAAAATATAAAGAATAAAAAGAAGGGAGGAAGGATCCTAAAGAATAAAGCTCCTAAGCGTGGTATTATCACCCTTGGCTGTTTCTTTGATTACAATTCAACTGCCAATCAGTAGTGATCATGGTATAGAACTGGGGAAGAGCTATCCACCATTGTATTCATGGTTTAAAGATCATCTGGGCCATCGGTTAATAAAAGTAAAAATAGCCACATTTAATGAATATTTGTCATACACCAAGTAGTATGAACTGCTAAAAGTACATTATCTTATCTAGTTCCCAAAACAACTCTGGAAGATGTGACCTATCCATGTTACAGACGAGAAAACAGAAGCAACTCCAGAAAGGTTAGGTCACTTGGGCTACACAGCCAGTAAATAGTGGACACTGATTCTGAGTCATGATCTGCCTGGTTCTGGAGTCAGTGCTATGAACCAGCACCAAAGTCTCTAGAAATGGTAGAGACAGGAGAGTTCCCAGGTTCCTAAATCCTACTCGAGTTCTCTCCACACTGTATTATGACCCAAGGCTTCTAGAGTGGTGCTACCTCTTAGGGGTGAGCACAAACTTGCCAGACCACATTTTAAGTAGAAATAAGGCAAACTGAGGGTACTTTAGACTAGCCACTGATAAAGATTATATTTACCACTGATTTGTTTTAAAGAGTATAAAGAACTACTGAAGACATGAGTTCTCTTTATAAGCTGACTGTTAGCAGAAATGATGGGAACAGCCTTACAGGTGAGATTCTAAGATAGCTACAGTTCCCCTTCATCCTCCTTGCTAGGGGTCACATTTGTGATGCACTGCCAGTGAGGAACATGAGCATGCCAGCAAGACAATTTCCATTTCACTGCTACCTTCCTTCCCTGGACTATGAGTTCTCAAGTGCTGGACTTACCAGCCCCCATTAATCTGTTATGAGGTGAGGCACTCAAAGAATGATAGTGCCTCTCCCCTGGTCAGCATCTCTTAAGTTCATTCCTTTCACTCAAGTTAATGACTCCCCAGACTTTGTTGCCACTTACCAAGCAGCTGAGCCCTCCTTGAAGGATCTCCAAGGATGCTGATCGTGCGGACTTCTCCAGCCACACTCAGGACTCAAAAGCAGGCAAGTCTAGTGGGAGTGCTATAATCCTGCTATCCAAAAGCAACTAGGAAGATATCTTAAAGCAACCAGAAGAATATCTTTTAAAAAAATCCTAAAAACAGAACAGTTGCTTTCACAAAGCTGTCCACTGCAGCATTCTTCATGACAACGGAAAAGAACTGGAAAACAACCTTAATGTCCAACAGAGAAAAACTCTAAACAACTTAAGTCTGACATTCCCATACGATGAAATATTATGCAAACATTAAACATAAATTGTGTTTATAAAGGGTGTTTATTATCATTAAATCACCTGATTAAAGTGCAAGACATAGAAGTATATAATCAATACAACCTCAATTTTTTTTTTTAGAACTCCCAGAAAAAAAGATGATAGGAAAATACTCAAAAGTTAATCGTAACCATTTTCAATTTCTTCTTCTTCAGACTTCCTCCGTAGTTTGCAAAGTTTCTATAATAGGCAAACAATACTTTCAAAACTAGACAAAATGCAAACCTTAGGGAAGTTAGCACTAGGCTGCATATCAGGTCAGCAAAGATGAAGGGATGAGAGTTTCATTTTGACATTTTTCAGTACAGAACTTTGCAGAATTCTTTCTCCTTCCTTAAAGACTCTTGCAAGACCAAAGTTAAATTTCTGCTAAGGGATTATTTGTCATGGCCTACTACAGGGCAAAGCATTCTGGTAGTTAGCTCCTGCCACTTAGTAAGAATTAAAGTATTTATGGACTCTCTGGCTACTTGTCAGAGACTTCACAGTTTACCCTGGAGCAGGAGAACTGGCAAGTCATCAAGGACTTTGAAAGTTATTTCTGAGGTAACTTCTACAGGATAAACTGTGTCCTGGGCAGGAAAGCTGTTAAGAAACATTCTTCTCCAAGCTTTGTCACTTTTCATAAAAAAATTATAACAGCTTTAAATAGAAACAGGTACCTATAATTCACATCTAGTTATAATGCTATCTAAATGGATGAAGTAGAATGTCAAACTCTTTTTTAAAAAAAATTATTATTTTCCGAAGCCACAAGTATGACAATGGCGATATCATCAAGTTTGTTGCTAATAACTACGAATGAAAGTAAACGTTGCAAACACAATCCTGGCAAATGCCTCAATCTCAGCACAGCCTCTGGACCTTAAAGAAAGCTTTCTAGTCATGTTCAGCCACCATTTGTCCTCCTTAGGCGGATGACCATATTTCCTAATTTGCTTGAGGCAACCCTGCTTGTCGTTGTGGCATAATTATTAAGAGGTACTTCTTTCCCCCTGCAATGCGTCCTGGCTTAGATGATACATGATCATCCTACACAAACAGCTAAAGACAGATTGATGGTATCCCAAAGTAATGAGCCCCTTTCAGTTACAACATTGTTTTTCAAACTTCTCTATGACCCATAGTAAGAAGTATATTTTATGTCACAAAACAAAACTAACCCTTATTATATGCAATTCAATGGGCTATGTTATATTTTACTATATGTCATTTCACATGTTCTTTGCAACCCACAAACTTCATTGCATGATCCATGGACAGGGTCATAACCCAGTTTGAAAAGCAGTGACTTAGAGGAATCCATGCTATCCAGTGAGCAGAGTTAATTATTATCTCAGTACACACTGGTGACAGGGAGGGAGGAAGAGAGGGGCATGTGTATCAGAGATTTCACTCTGTCTACACCCTGTACAGCCTTTTGCACTATTTCTCCTAAATATAAAGGAAGCAATAGTAAGTGCAAATGAATCAAATAGAGATACAATTGTAGAGCATTTTTCCTTTAGTGCATCTGGAGTATCCTGTGAATCATACACACAGCAAAAGGGGAGAAGAATAGCATTCTCTTGGGTTATATTGCCTCTGGTTCACTTGCAGGAGAAGCATAAAGTCCAGATCTGATCATTGGCCATCCAATAAATATCCACTAACAGTGTGAGGCACTGAGTCCCAGCAGCTCTCCACTGCAAACAGAATAAACTCCAAACCTCCTGCTCACACTCTAGCCCGTCCATGTCCCAGCTTCAGCCTCCTTTTCAGCCTTTTCTCCCTCTCTTCACATACCTTTCTCTATCCAATACAAGCATGCTCATCCATACACATACACCCTTGCATCCACACCTCAACCTCTTGCCCTGAGTTTCTGGTCAAGCACTCTCTCCCTCCTCTTCCTCTTCCTCCTCCTTCTCCTCACAGGGTGATCTCCCCCTACCTCCTCCACCTCAAGCGCCCCACCAAAGTTCTCTTCTTTCAAAGCCCACTCAAAACTCATCCCTTTCATAGGGCTTTCCTGGATGCTTCCAGCGACTGAACAGGTCCCCACAGCTTCAAGATGGGATTTAGCTCTAGCTGGAGGGGACCATAAAGGGGCCCGAGTTTAACACAACAATTTCTCCTCAAAAGTTGCTCCTAGGAACTGAAACCATGAGGAAGGGCCAAGTACAAAAACAGAGGGGACAGAGATAGGATTAGAATTAGCAGGTAAAGGGCACAGGAGACAGGAGCGGTCTAGGTCAGGAATAAAGGGGTCAGAATAAAACAAGGGGAAAAATGGTTGTCAGAAGAGGTTATGAGGGAAAGAAAGTAAACTGACTGAATGTTACAAGAATTAGATGTCACTCTTGACTGCATGTGCAATCAAATTTGTCAGAGAACCCAATGAAAACGTGACATAAATGTTCACTTGCAGATGGGCAGACTAGGGGGTACAAGGCACAGCTCACAGCCTTTAGAGCCGACAGACCGGCATTGAAAACTATGTTTTGTCACATTTACTGGGTGCCTCAGACAAAGGCTGCCTCACCTAAGTCTCAATCTCTTCATCCGTCAAATGGGGAAGACAAAACAGCTGCTTAAGGAGAAGAGAAGCTATGACGTTGCACGTGAGGGCTTAGCAAGCTGACTGGCGTTCTCCCTGTTGTTGTTGTTAAGTGCCAGGAGCCAAATCAGATTCATAGCGACCCCATGTAACAGAGTAGAACCACCCCACAGGGTGTTTTAAGTTGTAATTTTTACGGAAGCAGATCTCCAGGTCTTTTCTCCCACAAAGCCACTGGGTAGGTTCAAACTGCCAGTCTTTTGGTGAGCAGCTCAGTAGATGTTTTTCCCTCTCTTCTGCATTTCACCAACTTCTCCAAGTGGCCCCAGCTCCCCCGACAGATAGAAAGTTTCCTCAGTATTCAAGAGCACAAAGCACAAGCTATGGCCAAGAGAAAAAGGAAACATATCCCCAATGTTTTGAGGTAGACTGTCCTTTATGAAATGCAAAATACACTGTTTAACCAAAAGACAATATTTCAGAAAGCTTTCTCTTCGGGTCTGTTTAGAGACAAAAATATTAAGATCTCTAAAAGTTGCTAATGCAAATTTCATAAACCCATGTAAGCACACAATTGCTCAATTACCATACACATGGTCACTTGCCGGTAGAACAGGAGGGAGCTAAAAAATAGTTCAGATGCCTTATGCAGGCCTAAATGGTTTTAGCAACAGACTGAAAGAAGCTCAACAGAAAATTAAACACCAGACTGAAACCTATGAATACAGGACCAAATTAGGATCTTTTTAAATTACTTTTGCAGACAACCAGAGCTGAATAAATAAAAATTGAATCAGATCTTCTTAGTATCTGAAGCATAGAAGAAACTACCCCCCCAAAAATATTTTTTTTTAAATGTCTAAGCTCTCAGCTTTAAGAAACTATTAAATAGCAAGCCACCAAAATCAATATAATTAAATTCAAACGGATATTCAAGTCACAACATTAAAGGTGCAATATGACTAAAACCTAACTGAAAAATTCTTTGAGATGTATTCAAACGGAATTATCCTATCCAAACTTCCAAGAATATTTTGTTTGTTCTTTTGAAAGACACATTTCTATTGTACAATATCAACAGGCGAGGGAATTATCTGAGACAGGAAAGCATCGGTTAATGGAAAATGAGAAAGTTAATAAACGAAGTCAAACTGGGTATTTTATGAGCACTGCCGGAAATACAACTCATAGAAGTAAAATACCATCTTTATGACTGAGCATAATAAACCGATTACTTGTCTTAAAGGCTATGTGTGATGGAAATCATTTAAATCAATTGAGTTACTGTTTCTTAGCAATTTGATAAAAAGGAAAAACAGTGTAATTGGAAATCAAATGCTCCTTTGGGAGTTTAAAAACAAGCCAGCTGAGTTTGTAAGTGTACTTTAATCTGTGTATTTCTCTCTCTCTCTCTTTTTTTTTTTTAAAGAAACACAGGAAAGATATACTGAGTCAAGTTGCCAAAGTCCTGGAATTTGTAGAATTTAAATTATTGGTAGTAAGGATTTAGTTATGATGAATAGTTCTCTTTGCCCCTAGTCCTCATCAAAGGGTTGAAAGGCTGGTTGGGAGCTTATTCTAGCCAGGTCTTCTGGAACTGTTCAATCCTTTTGAAGTAGAACTTTGATATGAAATCCCACTTTATATTAATTTGGGCTGGAGATGAGAACAGGGCCTATAGGAGGTCTCCCTGAACTAAGACAGAACATAGATATCCAAACGCAAACTTGGTTCAGCCTCTCCTTTCACTGCAGCCACTCTGAGTAGTCAAAAAAAGTCCAACCACTTTGGGGAAAGCAGAAACTGCCATGTATGGACTTATCAACCAGCTCCTTTCTTTTTATGACTTGTAATTATCAGTGAAATGGTCCTAATAAATATTAAGCACCAGCAATATTCTAAGGCAGGGGTCAGCAAACTTTTTCTTTAAAGGGCTATATAAATATTTTAGGCTTTGGGGGCCAGATGGTTTCTCTCACAAACTATTCAACTCTGCCATTGTTGTGCAAAAGCAGTCATAAACAATATGAACATAAATGGGCGTGGCTGGGTTCCATCAAAACTTTATTTCCAAAAATAAGCAGGCAGCCTGCAGGCTATAGTTTATTGACTGTTGCTCTAAGGTATTGGACTCAATTTTATAATCAACTGCAGCAATCAAAGTGTGTTTAAAATCCAAATGGGATATAATTTGTATAATAAAGTTCTTAAAATTTATGTTCTACCCCCAGTATAGTGAGTAGTATGTGGGGTCTTAAAAGCTTACGAGAAGCCATCTAAGATACAACTATTGGTCTTTATTCATCTGGAACAACAGAGAAAGAAGGAAATCCAAGAATCAGAGAAGGAATTGGACTACAAGACTAACTGCATGCATGAACCACTGCCTCCATCACCTTGAAACCAGAAGAACTAGATGGTGCCCAGCTATTTCTACTGAACATTCTGATCAGGAGCACAAGAGATGAAATCTGATAAAAAGGGAGAAAAATGTGGAACAGAACTTCAAATTTTTAAAGAATACAGACTTACCGGACCTACTGAGGCTGGAGGAGTCCCCGAGACTATGGCCTAAGTTGCTCTTCAAACCTTGAATTGAAACCATTCCCTGAAGTCCTCTTTAAATGAAGCAACAATTCAGCCCAAAGAGTAAAGATTGTCACCCTTGAGTATACCATTTCTTTAAAAAAAATTATCTATATGAGACCAGAGGGTCAACAGCTATTTTAAAGCATAGATGAGAAGGTTGGGGAGTAGGGAGATTAAGCAACTAGAAGTGAAAAAACTAGAACAGAACTAAGGAGAATGCTGACACAATGTGAAGAATATAACCAATGTCACTGATAATTATGTCTAGAAACTGTGGAATGGAAGTGGGTTTGCTATGCATATTTTCAGCAAAAATTAAATTAAATTAAAAAAAAAAATCTAAATGAGCTTTTCATGTTTCTCCTACCCTGGACAATTCTTAAGGGAATGCTCTTTCATATAAACCAAGTTTTCTACCTTGGTTAGAAAAAAACCCTAAGTAGAGACCCTTGCCGAGAGATGGCAAGTGTCCTTTAGGTCAAGAGAATGGGCTGTGATTTTGTCATTTAGCCTGAAGGGTGGCATGAAGTCTCCAGGGGAAATTAAAAAGAGCACAACTGAAATTGACTCACTAGCTCAGCACTGTCATTTATCTTATTTAAGACTGATCAGTGGCCCTGGCTTTAGTGACAGGTACACAGCTGGAGATGAACAAATATACAACAGCAATACCAGTAATAAATACAGAGTACTGGAAAAGCACAAAGTGGAAATTCAAAATTCCTCGGTTTCCTTGCTAATCCAATCATGGAGATAAACACCATCCCAAAATACCCGAGGTTGAAAGAAATTTCAGGTCTAGAAGAAATGTAATATACTCTCCCTATCTCCACTTTATAATTACTCATCATGGAAACCATCGGTTTTGTCAAGCCCCAAACTCTGCTCCAGGCATCCTGTAATGTGATTAGCCAAACCAGGGCCTCATGCATTGTCCTGGATCTAATATAGATGCCACCTGCCTGCAACTTATTACAAGGTTTTCCTGGAAGACATGTCTATTTAAAAATGTGGAAGTCTCTTAAACCACATTTAAGAATGCGACAGTAAGATGAAAACACCGCCAGAGCGCACTCCCATGAAACATAAAATTTAACAGCAACAGAATCAGTAAGCTTTCATGAAAACTATTTCATAATTAGAACACTTATATAAAGAAAATAAAATCCAGAGGTCACAATAATGGTTCTGGTTTTCCAAAGAAGTTTCCATAGAGAGGACTGTTAATTTGTGATAGAATTAATAATTTGGGAGACGGAAACCTGCACCCATGGATGTCCATTCAGTGAAAGTAAAGGGTGGGGTGGGGAGGAATAGAAGAGAGAAGGGGTAGTGCAGGGAAAGGACAAAAGGCCAAAGCCTCTTTTGAAAATTCCTTTGCTTGTTTATAATCATTTAAAAGATAGATTGATATTTGGCAGGGAGGTCCACGTGTTGTAAAATTGTTTTTCTCTCTAGAGCCAATATTTCCTAAAAGCTACTACAATAGGCACGCATCTTTGTTTTGCAAAGACTGGAATCATTGTGAGGGCAGGGGCCCTTTGTTATTCATATGTAGCACCTAACACTATTCCTGGCAAAGACCAGACACTTTATCGATATTTATTGAATGAATAAATGCATATATAGATTCTAGCTGGGCTGAGTCAAATTAAGAAAAATAAGTAAAACAGCTTTTGGAAACAGAACTTTGATTCTAAAAAATATCCCAATTCCCTAAGCAAACTACATTGTACATTGGTCACTGCAGACAGACAGTGAATGTTCTTGGCTGGGGTGGTCCCTGAGTAGCAGGGTCAATAAGCACTTGAGAGAGGTCCTGGGAAGCTTCAAGTACAGTGATGCAGACCTGCTACAACTTCTGTCTTTGCCAAAGGTGCTCAACGCCCTTTGATGACTCGGCATGGCAGTATCCCACTAGAACCACAGAGGCACAGAGTCTAACAGATGCCTAACTTTACAGTGGAAATGCTTTGTTTCTTTTGGAGGAGGCATGGGTGTAGGTGGGAGGAGAATCATTAAACTCTTTCACTGAAGTTTTTTTTTGTTGTTGCTGTTAGTGTTTTAAAAACCTGTACCACATCTGTTGCCATTGAGTTGATTCCGACTCACAGCGACGCTATAGGACAGAGTAGAACTGCCCCATAGCGTTTCCAAGGAGCGGCTGGTGGATTCGAACTGCCAACCTTTTGGTTAGCAGTGGAGCTCTTAACTGCTGTGCCACCAGGACTCTGTTATTGTTATAACTATACCTAAACACAAATTTAAAGTAATTTCTTCTCCGGCCTTGTAAAAGCTGGCCACTTCAGGGTTTGAGGTTACCATGACATCAGTGAGTTAGAATTGACTCAATGGCAATGGGTGATGGGTTTAGTAAGTGATACAAAATACCTCAGTTACCCCGTATGGGGTCATTATTGATTAAATTGTGTCCTGAAAAAAATATGTGTTGTAAATCCTAACCCCTATGCCTGTGGTTATAATCCCATTTGGGAATGGGTTTTCTTTGTTATGTTAAAAGGTCCTATCAGTGTAGAGCGTTTTAAGACAATCACCTTTAAGATACAAAAAGGGCAGATCAGGACGCAGAGACAGGGGAAGATAGATGCCACACCACATGAAGATCACCAAGGAACAGAGAAACAGGTGCTGAGAAGAGACAAGGACCTTCCCCCAGAGCCTACAGAGAAAGAAAGCCTTTGCCTAGAGCTAGCGCCCTTCATTTGGACTTCTAGCTTCCTAAATCGTGAGAAAATAAGTTTGTTTGTTAAAGTCATCCACTTGTGGTATTTCTGTTATAACAGCACTAGATAACTAAGATAGAGGTATTTTCCAGATAAATGAAATCTTCTCTTTTGTGTATAAAAATTTATTAAAAGACACTGTGATAGATGATGGAATCAGATTTGGAAGAAAATTTAGATACTATACAAACAGCTCATTTTCACCAAGAGGCAACTAAGACTCTGTTGAGTAACTCTTTAAAGGTCACACTCCAAAATCAGTAACTGAATGGAGGCAGACTTGAATTCTAACCTCAGATCCCCAAGTCTCTCACTCAACAAGTATTCACTGAGTACCTGGTAGGCAACAGACACTGAGCCAGTGAAAACGGGCCCTGATGTAAAGTCTTTTGTAAAAAAAAACAAAACCCACTGCAGTCAAGGCAATTCCAATTCATAGTGACCGTACAGGACAGGGTAGAAATGCCCATAGGATTTCTAACGTTGTAATCTTTATGGAAGCAGACTGCCACATCTTTCTCTCTTGGAGCAGCTGGTGGGTTTGAACTGCTGACCTTTTAGTCAGCAGCCAAGTGCTTAACCACTGCGCCACTAGGGCTCTAAGTCTTTCATGGGCTCCACTATTTATCCCTAAACACAATCAAAAAGGAGCCCTGGAAGCACAGTGGTTAAGCGTTCAGCTGTTAACCAAAAGGTTGGTGGTTTGAACCCACCAGCCACTCCTTGGAAATACTATGGGCCAGTTCTACTCAGTCCTATAGGGTCGCTATGAGTTGGAATTGACTCCGTGCCAACAAGTTTTACAACTAAAAGCTGCGTCCCTGCTAATCTGGGAAATGGAAATGTATCTGGATAAGCAGCAAGAGAGCTCTCGCTGGTTTTGGGACACTAAGCAGCGCCTTAACCTTCCTGGGTCTCACTTTTCTCCCGATAAAATGCCATTTAAGGGTAAAGTACTTTCTAAAACCCACTGCTATTGTCTTCTCTCCTGGATTTAAGGAGGGTACTTCCAACCTAAGTTTAAGGACAGCTATCACTTGAAGTGGTGCTGTATGTCACTATTGGAAAAGTCAAAGTCTATTACTTCAATTTAGTTTTTTTGTTTGTTTGTTTTTAATATTCAGTAAGTCAATTCTTTCCCATCAAGAGTGTGTTAGGACTAAGGTACATAAAAATCCCACCTACACAACTCTGTCATGCTATGACCCTGCCCAGTAAATTATTCATTGTGCATTTTTCAAATCACTTCAGCTGTCACTTGTTCTCTGAAGACCTCCCTGATTCACCCTATGACCTCTTCCATGCCAATTCGTTATTTTATGTCTGTGGCTACACTGACTCATCACATTACTTTGTAGTTATTGGTCTGCATATCTGTCTTCCTACTATGTGATATGTTCTATGAGAACAGAGTCCATATTTTATTCTGGTATCCCCAGAACACAACATAGAACCTAAGAGGAAGCCAATATGCATTTTTGGATATTGAATTGGAGAGTGCACTATTCGAAATCGAGTCCCTGGAATGGGTTTAATTATCTAATGAGAAACACAACCTGGTAACTGGCTGACAGTGAACTCTCCCCTACAGCCGTGATTTAGAAATAACTAGCATAATATGTCAGCATTTTTAAAGGAGGAAAAAGATCACCATGGATTCCTAAGAACTACCAAAACAGCAGGCCGTGCAAAAGGAGTGAGGACTAGTAATTCACTTTAAAACCCAAAGGAGGGACCAGTCCCTGAAGAAGGACTTCATGCTTGGTAAAGTAGAGGGTCAGTGAGAAAGAGGAAGACCCTCAACGAGATGGACTGACGCTGTGGCTGCAACAATGGGCTCAAGCATAACGATTGTGAGGATGGCACAGGACGAGGCAGTGTTTCACTCTGTTGTACATAGGGTCGCTATGAGTCGAAGCCGCTCAACAGTACCTAACAATGTAGAATTATACTGTTGTCTCGATGCTCTCTTTATCCTCTTCTCCATTCCCCTGCTCCAGCCCAGAGACTGCTCTGCCTGGCTGGTATTTTCAAAGGCACGCATCCAAGCTGCCTTGGCCAAATTCCCCAGGACACTTCCTAACCTCCATCGTTTGTCACAGTGCCCATCCTCTGCTCCAAGTGAAGGTCAGACACATCCATCTTTCTCAGCAGGACATGGACAGATCTGCACCTGTGAAGGATGCTAGAGGAGCCATCATGAGAGGGTCTCGTCACCTTCTGTGCATTTTTGCCCTCTGAACTGGAACCTACTAAACAAAGACGTTTCATAAGTAACCCCATAAAATCTCATCCATCAGGTAAAGCTTCTGGGGGGAGGCTGCTAAGATGTTAACTGCTTTCAAGTGACTGATGACAACTTTTTACTTTAACTGTTCTGTGTCTCAAGCAAAGTCCATTTTATGTAGTAGGTAAAGAGCTGACAAAGTTTGGGAATTAATCATCTGATCCGGATGGTTCTGCCCTTGGTATCTTACATGCACTTAGGAAAACAATACATATTCATTTTGCAGCTTAGACAAAAAATCATAAGATATATTGACTCAAGTGCCATATAAATTAATTATCATTAATGTTAACATAAGGAGCCCCGGGTGGCACAATGGTTAAGCACTCAGCTGCGAACTGAAAAGTCAGTGGTTAGAATCCACCAGCTGCTCCACCAGAGAAAAGACCTGGCGATCTGCTCCCGTAAAGATTACAGCCTAGGAAACCCTGTGGGGCAGTTCTACTCTGTTCTGTATAGTCGTTAAGAGTCGGAATCTACTCAGTGCACAACAACAATAATGTTAACATGGAAAAGGAAAAAAAAAAAAAAGGTTCAAGGTGTCCTGTCTAAGTGATGATGGTTGGCTCTGAACTGTAAGGCATAGGGTTCAAAATAAAAATTTCTTATACTGGAAGACTGGAACATTTCCCTTTCTCACATTCAAAGTAGTGCATATTAGTGTAGGGCATATTTCAGGGGCCAATCTGGACCCAGCCTTGTAAAGCTAGCTGTACAAGAGGAAACCCCCAAATTTAGACCTAGTCTTCAGATGCTTTGATCCATCTGCCGGCACATGTATTTATGCCTGGTGATATTTTTGTTCCTTTCTGACACTCCAAATGTCTTTCTTCAACCATGGCAATCCAGTGTCTTCCTAAACCACAGCCACTGATATTCAAAGCATGAAGGTAGAGTATGGTCTAGTGACATTCCATTCTTTTGAAGCTGTGGCCAAGATGAGGTGAATAAAATGCAATTCAGCTGCTCCAGTGAAGCAGGAGGATAGATTAGCTAACGGCCTGCGGCATCTGTTCCCACTCCAAGGATCCTGATTCCATGCCCATCCTGATTCAGACATGCCAAGAACACACAAACATCTAGGAATGCGGTACCCAAGGCATGTAACAAGTGAAGAGGCTGATCAATCTGTGCAATGCCATCAGCACTCATTGCTGAATAAATTAGATCAAATGAGAACACTTTTCAAATTGTGAAATGGCAGAATTATTCAAGGCTTATAACTTACAAAGAGAACAAGTTAAACAGGCACCATGGTTATTCATGCTAAAATTGGCAGGAGAATCTATTTTTTTCCTAGAACATCAGAAAAAGAAAATTTTCTATTTTTTCAATTGGGAATGTTCTGAAGCAGAGATGTCACTGCAAAAATATTAAAATGCAAGCCAAATTTATCTCAGTAAGTGTATTCTGTATTCTTTAAATTTTTTTTAAAGCCCAGTTGCGGGAGGGTAGTGTGTTTTGTTCTCCTGCTGAGAAAATGATCCTTTTATTACATACAGCTTTGTCAAGCATGTTTCCAAGAAAGAAAATCCCCCAAGCCTATGTGCTGTATTTCCTTTAGGCCAAGAGGTAGCAGGGAAATACAAAACTGATGCAATGCTTTAAGGAGGTAAAATAAGAAAGGGCAGGCTAAATTTAAAATACAGTTTTACGAAAGTAACTACATTTTATCTTGCACTAAAAAGCTACCAGTCCCTGGACACAACAAAAGGGAAATTATCTAGGAGTCTAACTTTCTGATTGACTTGAAGTGTCCTGCATTACCAGATCATCAAATCGAGGAAGGATTTTTCTGGTTCTCCTTAAATGTTGAGCTCTCACTTGTTCACTAGTTTCTGGTCCCATGACAGCGCCCAGTTGTCTGCTCATGAACTGGGGAGAAGGTGAGAGTGGAGGGAGACACTCTCTCTCAGCTTGTTTTATTTTAGGGAGGTGAATTTTGTTGTAAGCAAGATAACTCAAAGCAAAGCCTAAGGAAGAAGACAAATAGAGATGACATCTTAGATGATAAGGAATGATATCCCAGCATGCAGAACAAGAAGAAGTCTTAAGAATGGATTATCGCTAACGGAGCAGTGACCCATCACAAGTGCCTTTACAACAGCATTCTCACACCTCCTCACACAAAATGCAAAGCAGACGGAGAAGGTAGGTGTGGCTGTAGCTAGTTTGCATGGCAACCACTGAAAGGACAATCTGTGCCAACATCACCAACATATACACACAGATCCCAGCAGAGTCAGGGTGAGATTGGGCCAGTAAAACTGCATCTCCTACAGGAGAGGACCCATGGAAACTAGCCACATCTTCATTGCAGCTCTGCTGAGAACATTTATTTAATCTTCAATATGTCGCAGACTCCTGAATCAGAAATTTTCCTCTCCTGCCTGCCAATGTGTATGGACATAATGTTCTTGGTGAAAATGTAAATGATTATACAGAAAAGTGTCTTAAATTCTCAGTTTTGTGCTGTTCAATAAACCCACCTGGTAACATTCCCTCCTTTATTGCTGTTGGTTCAAGGAGGAAAAGCTGAAATTGTGGACATCCAGTAGAGTATGAAGGGGCCTGTTATGGGATGGTACTGCACAAGGATGACCAACTCAGGTTGAGGAACCTCAAAACTAAGCCCTTTCGCCATCCTCTACCCACAGGGACCAGAACACAGGAAACTGATCAGAAAACAGAAGTATGCTGTTGTTGTGTGCTGTCAGGTCGATTCCAACACATAGCAACCATACAGGACAGAGTAGAACTGCCCCAGAGGGATTCCTAGGCTGTAATCTTTACGAGAAGTATAGTGGGAGAAAAATGTAGCCCTGTTTGGCAGGGGCAATCTAAATACACTAAGACCAACAGAACAAATGACCATGGTGGATTGAAAGGCTTATATAAGACAAAAGGGCCAATATACTTGAATAATAATTATCATCTGCTAAACATCTACTATGTTCTTTTGCATCAGTAACCTCTTTATTGTCACGATAAATGTTGTCAAAGGTAAATATTATTCTCTTTTGTATAAATGAAAACAAACCACCATGCCCACTGTCTGACCTAATGCCCCAACAAATTTGTTTTCAAACACAGAAGGGCTCCTTTGCTGACATTAAAAATTGTGTGGATTTCCACCATGATAGGTGGACTTTTTCTCTTTGTTAATTAAGAATACACACAGGCACACACACAAACCCGTTGCTGTTTAGCTGATCCCAATTCATAGTGACCCTATAGGACACAGTAGAACTGCCCCCTAGGGTTTCTAAGGCTGTTAATCTTTACCAGAGTAGAATTATTGATTCAGTAGAGCTTTTAACACATGCTGAATTTTACTAATCCCAATTACAGCAAAACACATTGAGGGAAAAAAGAAACTCATATATATGGGAATCATAACAGTTATTGAATCTTCAGGCTATACTTGGCACATATTTGGATCTAAGGACTCCATGTGAACAATCTCCAACACCCCATGAGTCCAAGCACAAGGAATATGGTTTGCACTCAACTACTAACCTAAAGGTTGGTGGTTCGAAACCATCCAGTGGTACCAAGGAAGAAAAGGCCTGGAAATCTGTTTCCATTAAGATTACAGCCAAGAAAACCCTATGGAGCAGTTCTACGCTACCACCTGGGGTCACCATGAGTCAGAAATGACTCGATGGTAACTAACGACAACACTATGATACTTCTCTAGGTAAATTCTCATAAAGAAAAAGGGAACTAAGATATTCATCGCTCCATTTGCACAGGCGAAGTCCTCAACGCAGCACAAGGTATAGTTTGGCTCTTTGTAACCTTGGAGAAATATGGAAAATTTGAGGAAAGCCCAGACAAGAGCAATGAAAATAATGAAAGGTTGGAAGGTAAGAAAAAAGGCTGATGAATGAGGATTAATTAGCCTGGGGAAGAAAAGTTGATCTAGAGCGTAATATCTTTCTTAAAATACAGCAAAGGCTATTATACAAAATATGATCACCATTATTCATAATTCCACTGAGAATGGAAACAGAGGAAACAGGTTTATGAGAAAGCACTACAAATTTAGATTAAACATAAAATAAATCTTCCATTACAAGAGTTTGGAGGCACTAAAATAGGTGGCAGTTTAAGGACTTTTCAAACTTTGCTTTCCTGCAGTGCCTACTCATACTCTACAGACTCCTCATGTCCTACTTAAACACCACCTCCTGCAAGAAACCCTGGATTCCCTCTGTCTTAGTCATCTAGTGCTGCTATAACAGAAATACCACAAGTGGATGGCTTTAACAAAGAGAAATTTATTCTCTTACAGTCCAGTAGGCTACAAGTCC
>NW_004444077.1:5364998-5408371 GCF_000243295.1 Trichechus manatus latirostris
CTTGCTTCTCTCTTTTATATCTCAAAAGAGATTGGCTTAAGACACTATCTAATCTTGTAGATCTCATCAATATAACTGCTGCTAATCCATTTTATTACATCAGAGTGATAGGATTTACAACACATAGGGAAATCACATCAGATTACAAAATGGTAGACAATCATCAATACTGGGAATCATGACCTAGCCAAGTTGACAGATATTTTGGGGGGACACAATTCAATCCATGACACTCTCCTTATACACTGGACAGAGCCAGTGCTTCTTAAATTTTAGTGAGCATCAGCATCACCTAGAGAGCTTGTTAAAACACAGATTCCTGGGCTCCACCTCCAGGGATTCTAACTCAGTAACTTGGGGTAAGTCCCAGGAAATTGCTTTTCCAGCAAGAAGCAGGTCCACAGACACACTTTGAGTAGCACTGAACTAGACACAATCCCTCTCTACTTTTACCTCTCATAAAAATGTGTCTGTACGTCTCCAGGTATTCACATTATTTGTTCTTAAACCAAAGTATTTCATCTAGATTTCAACTAGACTTTGGTCTGATTCGAGTTTGAAATTTCTACAGTACCAGTCACTGAGAAGGACTCATGAAACACTGCCTTTAAGTGTCGGTTATATATATTTTACCATTGCAACCATGGGCTCAAACATACCGACTACTGTGACGGCACAGAACCAGGCAACTTTTCATTCTGTTACACATAAGTTCACTACGAGTTGGAGCCAACTCGAGGGCACCTAACAACAACATATTTTACCACAATACAATTTTTTTTTTTAAGAAAGAAATATGCCTTTAATTTTTTCCCTGAAAGGTAGGGTAGATCAACTTACCTAGAGGTTTTCATGGGCTTTATGAATTTTCATGAATTTCTTTATCCTGTTTCCTTGCCTAAATGACTCCACTCCAGAAGATTACTACCTTCTGATCTATATACTAACATATACTAACTGTACCTAACGTTAAGTAAAGAAAATATAAAATCCAGTATGATATATGAAAATTTCCTTCCCATGAGGTTTATTTTTCCTCCTTATGGTAGAGTTTTGGCTTATGTCTCCAAGACTATATTCCAAGTAAAATGGCAGGAAAGGAGCCATATTTTTTATTTATTGTTTATTTTGCCTGGTTCTGGCAGGGAGGCCAGGGAGGTCAACGAGCAAATAAGGACCTGGCATGTCTGGAATCATGCTGGGTGCAGCTGAAGTCTGGGCCAGAAAATGATCTGGCCAATTATTCAGTAAACTCACCCTTCCCCCATCAGCTACTAAGCTTACTTATTGGCTAAGAACTAAAAGCACAAAATGGCACAAGAGTTCATACCACAGTAAAAATAAGAACCTATTAACAGAAAAACTGGGGACTACGTTTCGGGCTTCAAGTTAACTCAATCTGACTGGACAAAGGCAGTTGTCAGATTGTATGCCTGACACTGGGCATCATATCATAATCCCTCAGATGTCTCAGAAACATGGGTCAAGTTCCATCCTTCCCCAAATTAGTCCCAGAATGATTACATGTATGTACACAAATGCACGCACCATAAAAAAATTCCAGTACACAGATTTTTACACTGCCACATGATGGAATTAGCATGCAGGTGAGGAAGCCAAGGCAGAAAACAGCACAAAAGTTTTCTGGATTTATGGAATCTCACAGCTATTTGTTGATTAAAAACAAAAACAAAAAAAACCCGACCACCCCACACAGAGCAGGTGTAGTGATGATACCAAAAAGATCCTCAGGTAAAAGAGATCTCAAAAGTGGACTTCTTTATTTTAATCCCTTCTATTTTGACTCCTGTTATTCCATGCAATTCCCCCCTTTTCCCAGATCGGAATAATGCATACTCCTTGTCTGCCTCTTCTTACAAACGAGTAGGTAAACCAAAGCAACAGCATAATTTAGCAGTCAAAAGGACTATGTCCATTCTACTACACTCAATTCAGGGAAATTAAAGGTCTGTTATCCCAACCACTGGTACACAATGCTGTCTGAGGCTGGCAAAACACACAAAAAAATAAAAAATACAAGTTCACTTCATTCTAGCAACCACAACAAAATGCAACTCCAAGCTGTAAGCACTACCCTGCAATCACACCGGCTCATAACTGTGAAATATGGTCATTAACTTATAGAACTGATCTAATTTTATACTCAATGTCCTAAAATGCAGGGTTTCTTTGAATACTGAATAAAAGCACTTGGACCAAAAAAAAAAAAAAAGATAATAATTCGACGGCACTTTAAAGCACTTTTTTTTTTTCCTCCCTCCTGTCACACTAAACAGCACCAACTGACAACACCTCCACAGGCTGAATGAATGAAAGAAGATGCATTTGCTGAGCTGAGGAAATTCCACAAATAAACTGCAGTGGAGGCCTCATATTAGCTCATTAGAGGGCTGAATACACACAGTACAAACAGCATATTTAACAAAAATCTACAAAGGTATTAGAATGTAGCTGGTACAACACACAATGACTTTTTTTCCCCTAAATACAAAAGGAAAAAATTTGTTTATCTTTAAAAGTGTCTGCGTTCAAGGCTGTACTGCTGTATGTGTGTACATGTATATATATGTGTATATATTTACTCATTTTATAAACATACACATATATATCTATGAAAACTTCATTAATTTGAGTTAATAAAGACAGGAAATATACTGTGGTGACATTTATTAACATCTGTGTTAAAATCATGAATAAGAATTATATATAACACTTGGCCAGAGGAACTTAATTTCAAATACCACAAGAAGAGAGCCCAGGGAAGATGAAGCATCTTCTCTCATGAGACTTATTTGCAGCCCAGGAAATAAAAACAACACTTCCATACATAATGTTTAATTCATTAACAGTTAACGGGAATATTAAAGAAAAATATTTACAGATGGGCGTTTTGAAATGGAATTCCACTGAAAATTATTCCATTTTATTTTCTAATCAAAGCAAACCCTTTACCTAATCCCATAATTTGGAAGAATAGAATTAAGGTCAGTCTCTCATTTACTCAAATCATTAAAAATGCCTTTCTTAGCTTTGCTATTCCATAATTTCCATAAGAGTTAATATTCTTGCTAATCCTCTCATTTTCTTCACATCACCGTTTATTACAACTAGTCACACATTCCATGCCATACTCTCTCATATCTGATCCATGCTTCTAAAGATTTTTCGGCCCCCTTGGAATATGCTCCAGAAATCACTGCAAGGGTTATCACCAAGCCTGCAAAGTTGGAGGCCAGCCTGACCAGGCAAAGGAAGACAAAATTCCAGTAGGCACAAAAGGGTAAAGGTAGATGGTTGGTATTTGATAAGTGCCCACCATGTGCCCTGCCATGAGCTTGGTCTTTCATGTTGCTGTGTGGTGCAAATGGTTAAGCACTTCACTGCTAACTGAAAGACTGGCAGTTCGAACCCAGCCAGCAGCCCCAAGGGAGAAAAACCTGGCAATCTGCTCCTGTAAAGACTGCAGCCAAGAAAACCCTATGGGGAATTTCTACTCATACGGGGTCACTATGAGTTGGAATCAACGGCACCTAACGACAACAATCTTCCAACATACACTGTGATTATTAGTTCCATGGTACAATCAGGAGTTCCTGCAAACAGGTAACTCGCTCAGCTGCTAACTGAAAGGCTGGAGGTTCGAGTCCACCCAGAGGCACCTCAGGGGAAAGACTTGGTAATCTGCTTCCAAAAAATCCGCCAGTGAAAACCCCTATGGAGCTGGGTTATACTGTGACATGCATGGGGTCCCATGAATCAGAACCGACTCCATGGCAACTGGTATAGCTAGGGGAACTGAGACTCAGAAAGCCTAAGCAACTGGTCAGAAGTCAAACAGCCGAACAGAGAAAGACCTGGAGTTCAAACCTGAAGCTATCCAACTCCAAAGCTCTTCCCTGCCACTCTGCCCCCATGGGCTGGGAAGGTTCATTCCCTACCAACTTCTGCAGCAAAAGCCTCCTTCTGATCCTTCTGCTCTGTCACTGTCACCTGATTAGCTGCATCCATACGAATGAAATGCATGATTCTGCAGGAAGCTCATCATAGTTTAACAGGAATTAATGCCCTTTTATTATAAAGGCCCTTATAAGCCGCTGCTGAACAGTAAGCAACAACTGGAATTAATTTGTGTCAGATGAACATGAAGAAAAATCCATTTATGACCCCAAAGTCATGAAATTTAGCATAATTACACATGCTCTTATTTGGGTAATTTTTTCTCTCTTCATTAAATTAGATGACTATGTTAGATTGCAATGTGATCAGTCCTGACTAGTTATATTTCTGTAATCAAGGGCATTTCCTCTCAAATCAACCCACGGTTACACAGGCAAGCTACCACAGATGCATGAACGAAAGCTCCTGTGCAGTGCTAAACAACTTACAGAATAACACATAGCTGATATCTGGTGGTGCAGCAGTTAAGACTCAGCTGCTAACCAAAAGGGCAGCAGTCTGAATCCACCAGCCACTCCTTGGAAACCCTACGGGGCATTTCTACTCCATCCTATAGGGTCGCTATGAGTCGGAATCGACTCAATGACAAGAAGTTTTTTGGTTTGAGATATCAGATAAATTTTTTCTTAACATTTACTTGTGCTTTTTCACAACAAATATTTACTGAGCACCTACTATGTGCTAGGCAGCATTCTAGAAGTTGAGGAGAGAGGAGGGACTGAAGGAGCACAATTAGAAAAAGTTCTTCTACAATTGTGACTGCCTTGCCTCTCACTCCTGTATCCCCAACTCCTAGGACACCTCCTGACACTTGGTATTTGCTCAATTGGGGAACTGTTGGAGAATGAATTAATATATCTTCTCAAAAAATATCCCTTAAGTGTTACTACTCAATCTCACTTTTTCCCTGTATTTCTTAAACAGAGTCTGTCCCTCCTACTCTCTTGCATTAGGTTTAGAGAATTCCATCATCTGGAATCCAGAGGCACCTGGAATCTGCACAGTGGGGAACTCTTATGTTTTGTTGTTACTAGTTTCTGGAAAGGGTTTTAAATCAAAGGGCCCGTGCAAGCCAGGCTCATGTAGAACACGTGGCAGGAAGGCTTCCAAGTAAGTTACCTCTCCTTTTTTTTTTTTTTGTATTTGTTTAATTGTGGTAAGTATATACGTAACAAAGGAGCCCTGGTGGTGCAGAGGTTTAGCGCTAGGCTACTAATCAAAAGGTCAAGGGTTCAAACCCACCAACCACTCCAGGGAAGAAAAGTGGCAGTCTGTTTCCATAAATATTGTTGGTGGTGTTGTTAGGTGCCACTGAGTTGGTTCCAACTCCTATGTACAAAAGAATGAAACACTAACCTGTCCTGTACCATCCTCACAATTGTCGTTATGTTTGAGCCCATTCTTGTAGCCACTGTGTTAATTCATCTCATTAAGGATCTTCCTCTTTTTCACTGACTTTCTCCAGGGACTGGTCCCTCCTGATAACATGTCCAAAGTATGTGAGACAAAGTCTCGCCATCCTTGTTTCTAAGGAGCATTCTGGCTGTACTTCTTCCAAGACAGATTTGTTTGTTCTTCTGACAGTCCATGGTATATTTAACATTCTTCACCAACACCATAACTCAAAGGCGTCAATTCTTTTCTGTCTTCCTTATTCATTGTCCAGCTTTCACATGCATTTGAGGTGACTGAAAATACCATGACTTGGGTCAGGCACACCTTAGTTGTTAAAGCGACATCTTCGCTTTTTAACACTTTAAAGAGGTCTTTTGCAGCAGATTTGCCCAATGCAATGCGTCACTTGATTTCTTGACTACTCCTTCCATGGGTGTTGATTGTGTATCCAAGTAAAATGAAATCCTTGACAACTTCAATATTTTCTCCGTTTCTCATGATGTTATTTATTGGTCCAGTTGTGAGGATTTTTGTTTTCTTTATGTTGAGGTGTAATCCATACTGAAGTCTGTAGTCTTTGATCTTCATTAGTAAATGCTTCAAGTCCTCTTCACTTTCAGCAAGCAACGTTGTGTCATCTGCATATCACAGTTGTTAATGAATCTTCCTCCCAATCCTGATGCTGCATTTTTCTTCATATGGTCCATCTTCTCAGGTTATTTGCTCAGCACACAGGTTGAATAAATATAGTGAAAGGATACAATCCTGACACACACCTTTCCTGAAGGACCTGGAGATCTACTTCTGAAAAAACTGGCCAATGAAAACCATAAAGATTACAGCCCTGGAAACCCTACGGGGCAGTTCCACTCTGTCCAGTAGGATCACTAAGAGTCAAAATCAACTTGATGGTAATGGGTTATGTATGTAAGAAAACACTTCCCATTTCAACATTTTTTATATGTACGATTCACTGACATTATTACGTTCACCATGCTGGGCAACCATCATCACTATTCTTTTCTGAATTATTTCACCACCATCGACAGAAATTGAGTGTCCCCTAAGCAACTCCCTCTTTTCCCCTTCCTCTCAACCCTGGTAACCACTGATAAACTTTAGTCTCTATACATTCCAGATATTTCATATCTAGAATGAAATAAATAAATGGACCTTCATAAAAATTAAATATTTTGCTCATAAAAGGAAGAGATGACCTACAGATTGGGACAAAATTTGGAGGAATCATATACCTAAAAGGGTTTAAACTGCAAAATATTGCATATTCTAGGTATTTCATGTAAGTGAGATAATAAAATATTTGTTCCTTTTGTGACTTATTTCATTCAGCATGTTTTCAAGGTTTATCTATGTTGTAGCATGTATCAGAACTCCATTTCTCTTTATGATAGAGTAATATTCCACTGTATGGATGTAGCACATTTTGTTTATCCACTCATCTATTGATGGACATTTAGGTTATTCTCACCTTTTGGCTTTTGTGAATAGTGCTGCAATGAACAATGGTGCACAAATATCTGTATGTAGTCCTGCTTTCAATTCTTTTGGGTATATACCTAGAAGTGGAATTGCTGGGTCATATGGTAATTATTATGGAGCCCTGGTGGTGTAGTGGTTAAGAGCTGGGCTGCTAACCAAAAGGTCGGCAGTTCAAATCCACTAGCCACTCCTTGGAAACCCTACAGGGCAGGTCTACTCTGTCCAATAGGGTTGCTATGAGTTGGAATCCACTCGAGGGCAAGAGGGTTGGTTTGGTTTTTATGGTAATTACGGGGCATTGGTGTTTCAGTGGTAGAATTCTCACCTTCCACGTGGGAGACATGGGTTCGATTCCTGGCAAGCACCTCATGTACAGCCACCACCCATTTGTCAGTGGAGTCTTCTAGACTAAGACAGACGAGGAAGGAAGGCCTGGAAATCTACTTCTGAAAATCAGCTAATAAAAATCCTATGGATCACAATAGTCCAATTAGAAACCTATTATGGAGATGGCACAGGACTGGGCAGCATTTCCTTCAGTCATGCATGGGGTTGCCTTGAGCTGGAGACCGACTGGACTGCAGTTAGCAACAACAACAATGGTAATTCTATGTTTAACTTTTCAGGAATCTTCAAACTGTTCTCCACAGTGACTATATCATTTTAAAATCCCACAGGAATGGATGAGAGTTCCAATTTCTCCATATTCTCACCTACACTTGTTGTTTTCCTTTTTTTTTTTCATCATAGCCTCTTGGTGGGGGTGTAGTGATACCTAATTTTGTTTTTATTTGCATTTCTCTAATGACTAATGATGTTAAGCATCTTTTCATGTGATTGCTGGCAATTGGTATATCTTTTTTGGATAACTGTCTACTCAAGTCCTTTGTCGACTTTTTCATTATCTTTTTGTTGTTGAGTTGTAGGAGTTCTTTACATATTTTGCAGATTAAACCCTTATTAGGTATATAATTCCCCCAAATTTTATCCCAATCTGTCGGTCATCTCTTCCTTTTATGAGCAAAATTTTTTAATCTTTATGGAGTTCCATTTATCTATTTTGTCTTTTGTTGCTTGTGCTTTCAGTGTCTCATAAGAATCTATTGTTGAAAACTAGGTCCTAAAGCCATATCCCTATGTTTTCTTCTAAGAGTTTTGTGGTTCTCATTCTCATTCTTACATTTCCGTTCTTGACCCATTTTTGAATTAATTTTTGTATGTGGTGTAAGGAAGTAACCTCTTCCTTTTGAAACAATTCTGGAAGTCCATTGTAGCCTGTGCAGCTTTGAGGCAAGCAAATGAATCATGTTCTGGAAGCAAAGAAACCAGATTATGTTTGGGGAAATGAGAATGTTGTTCCCTTGGTTACTCTAATTTAGGAAGCACTAAGGTATTACTTTAAGAAAGGAACAATTAGTTTTAAAGGAATTTTTCAGGACCCTTCATGTGCTAACAATACAATTAGAAAGGAAGTGTATAAACTATCACTAACATACGGTTTTATCATAGCCTGGGGTAACACAAGGAGCCAGAAATAAAATTGCTACCATTCTCTAGACTACTAACTCTCCAAACAGTTTATTTCTCAATGAGCAAGACAATCTCCATAGGAATATTAAGACAAAGTTATCAAATCTATGGCTCAAATGGTAAAAGAGAAATCCTTTTAAAATTCTGCTGCTGCTAGATTAAAAAACAAAAATTGAGCTCCTAGTGGAGAGTAGGGAGGAATTATATAAGCAGCACTGTATAAATCCAGCAACATGTACTCATGAGCCAAGGAATAAAGTTTTTGTTTGTTTGTTTTAGCCATCACAACAACAAGACATACTTCAAATTTCAAGAATATATCTTGAAATACTCAAAGTTTACAGATTTAAATAGGAAAACTGAAAAAAAAAACCCAAGACAAAACAATTTTGCAAAAAGAGAGTAAAATGTCACAAGTCATAAAGAATTTAAAGTCCACACAAATTACCAAGGACACGAAATTCCCAGCATCTCCCATTCACCACCCTCTCCATACCCCAAATACATACTTTTCTGAAGGTTCTGCCAATGATTCATGGATTTTAATGCATAAACTGGAGCTTCATTCTAACGCCATACTTAGATATTGCTGGAAACAGCATTGAATGAGATCATGTTACAGTAGGGCCTTGTTGAATAATAAACTTCTTGGAAGTTTGAGAGAGGCTGTGCCACAATGAATTTCACATTATAGCAGGTGCTGTTCTAATGATGCTACCAGGTGCACCTTCGATCCCTTGGTTCCTTTAGCACATCAAGGGAAGGCATCCTCCATGATCAGAGTAATGTATATACATGGGGAAAAGCAGATATAACATCTACACTAGGACATGAAACATGTGACTGTCAAACAGGAGAGCTCTGCTTGGGGAGAAATGGCCATGAACAAGAACACAGGAGGGGGCAGTAAATAAGAGGCGTTATGGAAGAACTGCCAGCAGGACAGCTTAATCCTCCCACCATACTGAGCTCTGATGCCATGACCCACAGACAGTGGGGTCAGGCTGTGACCGAACACAGATGGAAGACCTCCAAGGACCACCAAAAGCTCAGTAAGAAATAGTGCTGGGGATTTGACAAAGATGGATCATCTACTCTAAGTTATCCAGGGTAGTTTACTTGGGATTCCATTTTCCCAGCCCCTTGTTATTCTTCCTCCTGCCTGACAAAATTAATCATTCCTTCTGGTCCTCCCATACCCAATCACACATTCCACTAGTATAGCACCTGTCACACTGTATTTTAGTTATAGACACATCTGTCTTTCTAGTGGTAAAGCTTCTCAAAAGCAGGAACAATGTCTTTTTAATACTTGAACTCTTTCTTATAATTGTACTCTGAAGCTGGTAAGTAAAGACTGAGCAGATTCTTGATATTTGCTGAATGAACAAAAGAATGAATTCACAAATGAAAGTTCCAGTATCTTTACTCGTTTTCTTCTATAGAATAGAATCCCTAACAAACTTTCTCAATACTTACTTTCCACAATTCCTCAATCAAACCTTTCCCTCCAACTGTAGAAGACTGACTCATACATTGTCCTACTTTTTCCATTAGAACCTTTGAACATATAATAACATAGGCATTTTATATTCCTTGTCTGATTAATTCCAAAATCTGTATCTTATCGGGGTCTAGTTTTGATGATTCTTTGTCTTTTCAAACTGTGTTTTTTCCCTTGCTTTTGGCACACTTTGTAATTTTTTTGAAAGCTGGACATGTTGTATAGGATATTATGTACTGATGTATACAGGCCTTTAGTGTGAGAATTTATGTTAATTTGGCTACGAGTTGGGTTATGTTTAATATTTATTGTAGCTATACATTCCAGAAGCTTCAAATTCCTCTACTGGACTTTTTTTGTTTCTCCCCTCTTGGCTTTTGGCTTCCCTTTTTATTGATCCTCAGAGTGTCTGTCTTGCAGCTGTTTTTAGCTGCAATGATGATAACAACAATCCACTGTTGTTATTACTGGAAGCTCCTTGGTGTAGTGGTAAGGTATGAGAAAAGGGAGCGTTCTCTAATATTCCAGTAAGTCTCAGTCTTTTGATGGACCTGCGTCTCAAGGGTATGCCTTCAGATGTTCTTATCCCTCTCCAGAGTTAGAGCTTTATTTTTGCCCTGGACCCTAGTCCCTTCTATGGCTAGAGTATCCCCAGTCTACTTCCTTGAAGCCCTCTATAACTTCTTTATTTTTGTCCCCTTAGGTGAGATAGGAAGCCTGAAGGGATCTGGAATGGGATGTAGTTCCCTTCCCCTTGATGAGATAAGGTTTCAGAATTGCCCTTTGTAAAAGCCCTTCCCATTGGAGACTAGGTCTCTGTAAGAAGAATCTGAGATGGTTTCACAATGGCTACTTTTCCTCTCCTCTTGCCAGATCCATGTAGGGAACTTTCTTGAATCCTCCCTGTAAGAACCTGGTGGGGTTCCTTGAGGAAAAGCTTGTGAAAGTGTAGGGACCCTCAGCGGCATCACTAGGGTTGGTGTCACCCAGTGCAGTAACTCATGGTGTCACCACCCCCATGGAGCTCCTCCCATACCAGACCATACAGAATCCTTAGCAATGTTTTTGTACTAATGTTACTTGTAAATCATAATTCCCATATATCACTCCTTCTTTTCCTTTAATTATTACTTCATTCTCAAAAAAGTTATTGATATAGATTCACAAATACTAATTACCACAATACTGTAGTAAAACACCAGAAAATCTGACAAAATCAGCGACTGTAAAAACACCTACAGCAACGAAAACAACAGTGCGTGCTTGTAGCGCGTGCAGATGAAACCACGTGATTCTAAGTGTCATTGTAATTGGGTAATAATGACAGTTCTGACCAGAGGGCATTAGAAGGTTCAAAAAGTAAATGAGCACAGAGTTTTAGCCTTGTAGGTATATTGATACATGTAAGCTGGGCTTATGAAAAATGTTTTTGTTGTCATAACTAACTACAGGGATATTTTTATAAAAAACAAAAAATTTCTCATGAAACACTGCACAAAAATTTCATAGACAGTCATTTTGGTGTCACTCCCTCTAACAGTATCACTCCCCACACCCCCTAGTGATGCCACTGTGGACCCCTAAGTCTCTGGCCGCAGAAGCTTCTCACTCTCACAGTAGTCTGCCCTCATGCTCTAGGAATTCATCAAAATGACTATTAAAATGTTCTACCAGCATATGACATCTGGCAGCTTCTGCCCCAGGTCAGCAAATCTCAGGAGTTATTGACTCAATGGCAATGGCTTGTGTTTGGTCTTTTTTTTTCTTTTTAATACCTTTTTGGATGCGCCCAACTCTCCAGATTATTGGCTGATGGCTTACCATGCACCCTCAGTTTCTGGTAGGTTCAAGAAAGTCACCGATTCACAGTTTGTCCAGTTTTTTCCTTTTGTAAGTGTGAAAGTAGCTACTTCTAAGTTCTTTTCACGTCAGAGTTAAAACCGGAAATCATCTTCTTTGTGGTTTCAATCTTAGCAGGTTTTCTAATTCTTCTTTCATCAATTTTTGTAATTTATATGTTTTCCAGAAGGCACTGGTGGGTCAGTGGTAGAATTCTCACCTTCCATGCAGGAAACATGGGCTCAATTCTTAGCCAATGCAACTCATGAGCAGACACCACCCATCTGTGTTAATGGTGGCTTATGTGTTGCCATGATGCTGGAAAAGTTTGAGCAGAGCTTCCAGAATGAGATGAACTAGGAAGAAAGGTCTGGTAGTCTATTTCTGGAAATCAGCCAAAGAAAACCCTACGGATGACAACGGTGGGGCAGGACCAGACAGAGTTTTGCTCTATTGTGTCTAGGGTCCTCATGAGTCAGGGGCCAACTCAATGGCAGCTTACAAAAACAACATATATTTTCCAGAATTTTGTCCATTTGATTTGAGTTTTCAAAACTATTGTTGTTCATGTCATTCTAATGGTCAGTGTGTACACATACTCAAACGCATCTTTTAATTTCTGCTAAATCTGTAATTACGTGTCCTTTTGAATAGTACTGATTTGTATTTCTTCTCAGTTTTCTTGATCAAACTTAGCGGAGATTTGTCTACTTTATTAATGTTTACAAAGAACTAACTTTTGGTTTTGTTGATCATCTCAATTTTTTCATTATTTTACCATGTATTTACTGAATTTCTGCTTTGGTATTTCTTTTATTTGGTTGGTTGACATTGTTGTTATTTATCTAGCACTCTCATATCCGGGTTTCCGTTGCTTTGGGAAAAAAAAGTGAATAGAAAGTACCTTCCTCCTTGGGCTCATTGTAAGAAAATGCACATCTGGCAAAGAATGAGTACTACACAAATGTAAGATAATATGACCTTTTAATATGCCAATCCATGACACTTTTTATTTTCAGATGCATTTATTTTGGATTCTTTCATAATCTGGCTCATGTTTGACATTTGCCATTTCTTACTAATATTATCTCCCAAGCATTAGGCCAATCTGTTTCGGGGGGACTGTGATCTGCAGAGAGAACACTTAAGAGAACCCAACTATAGTCAAAAGTAATGTCCTTCTATGGGTAAGTGATCCAAGGCTAAGACAGTTACAGAGAAAATGGCTCTTAATTCCTTCAAGCCAAGGCTGTAGCCCTCCTGTGGATTTTTTTGGCATCACCTTGCCATGTTAATAAATCACCACTTGACATTTCATAACAAATACCTAATGAAGATATACATCTGCCTTTTTAAAAGCTCAGCTTAAACCCATTTTGCTAGATAAAAATACTAACACAGGCCAAAAAAAAAAAAAAAAAATCACCTACATCAGTATAGAAACTTCTTCCACTGTGAAGTGTGCATCCTCTTCCTGACAATCTGAGAGATGCTGGGAAAGAGGCAGGAGGAACAATAATTTATGCGTGGAAATAAGAACACATATGCCAAGTCCATACCAAGAGCACCCTCAAAGCCTAGCACGCACAAAGAACACACTTACCAAAACTCACTACTTTGTCTGCATTGTTTCACTCATAATATACCTTCTTATTGGGCCAGCTTTGCCTTCCCAATCACAAACACTGCATTTGGGGTGGATGCACAGATCCGGAGGCCTGAAGAGGATTCAGAAAAACGGTGCCCTAAACACATAGCCACCATCCATCTTTCAGTTTGTCACACTGTGGTTACCTGCATGTCGCTGTGACGCTGGAAGCTATGCCACAAATATTTCAAACACAAGCAAAGTCACCCATGGTGGACAGGTTTCAGCAGAGCGTCTAGACTAAGACAGACGAGGAAGAAAGGCCAGGCAATCTACTTCCAATAATTAGACAATGTAAACTTTACTGATCACAATAGAACATTGTCTAACATAGCGCTGGGAAGATAAGCTCCCTAGGTTGGAAGACACTCAAAATACATGGTGGACTTAAACATACCAATGATCAGGACTATGGCACAGGACTGGGCAATGTTTCATTCCATGAGTTGGAACGAACTAGATGGTAACTAAGAAGAACAAGTCACCTAGGCTGTCTGTCTCTGAAAACTGGTTTGTGTAAGTGGTTGTTAAAAAATAAAAATAAAAGCTTTCTTAATCTATCGCCACTTAACCAGCTCACCAAATTAACCATTGCTCTCCATTTCCTTTGTAAAATATCAACCTAGCTGATGACCTGCTGAAGGTTCATGGCCAGTAGGACACTGCCTCTTCTGCTTTCACCCATTGAGCCATATGCTTATCAAGAATCAGCTGAGTATGTGCCCCCAAACTATTTATGCAAGTTTTACTTGTTAACAAGACTTTATAATTTAATTAAATATTGCATATGCCAAAGAAGAATGAGTGCAAACATAAAGAAAATTGAGTTGAGTGAAAGTTGATTTTTAAAGTCAGCTATCCAAATGCACAGAGAGATCAAAGCAGTTCAATGGTTATCAGAGGCAGGTAGGAGGGAAGTATGGGGAGGTATTGCTTAAGGGGTACTGAGTTTCTGTGAAGGGTGATGAAAAAATCTGGATATGAATATGGTGGTGACAGTTGTAGAATATGAGGAATGTAACCAATGTCACTGAATTATACAAGTTAAAAATGGTTGAAACGGCAATGTTTTGTTATATGTATTTCACCATGATAAAAAAAAAAAGGTATCAAATCAGATGTGGGCAAGACAACTGTAAAACTTTGCAGAATAAATAACATAACATTCAGAATTCTGAACTCAGCTTACTTGTGAGTATTTTTAATATTTTAATCCATTTTATAGAACCTCAAAAATGAAACTGTAGATGATGTGGGTTTTAGATAAGAAAGATGATGTGAAATGCCAACCACAGGACTCTTAACAACACCAATAAAAACCCTTGATCTTATATCAAAAGGTTAGAGAATAAATGAATATTTTATTTCTTATAATGTAAGCATGTATGTGCATATATAACTGGTAATAATCCACTGCTTTCATTGACTTTTTTTATTAACAAACAACTATAGGTCCTGACTGTATCAGATACAAAGGATTCTATGTAGTTTCATTGAGTAGATTAAAAGTTACTGCTCACAACTTCCTACTCATTTGACTTGGTTTTTGTTATACTTAATTTACTAGGTACTTTCTCATACTTTCTCCTTAATTCTCACTACCATCCTGTAAAGTCAGGGTTATCATCTCTATTTTTTATAGGAGAAAACTAAAAATCAGAGAAGCCAGGATTGAAACTCAAAACCATTGTCTTAAACAGCACTTTCAAGCTCATGTAAAGCTAATTTTAGTGAACAGCAACCAAAATATAAGAGAATAGAATAAACAGAACAGACATTATTTCAGGTTAGGTATTGCTTTGTGAAAGTGCATGTGTATGTGTGCGTGTTCACGCATACGAACGCGCGTTTTCTGGATCACAATGTAAAATTTATTTCACACTGTGACTTAGGGAGCCCTGGTGGTGCAGTGGTTAAGAGCTCAGCTGCTAAACTAAAAGTCAGCAGTTCGAATCCACCAGCCGCTTGCTGGAAACCCCATGGGGCAGTTCTACTCTGTCCTATAGGGTCACTATGAGTCGGGATAGACTCAAAGGCAACGGGCTTGGGCTTGGTGTGACTTATGGTCAAAAGAAGTTTGTAAAACAGTACTCCATAACACAGGAGAATACACTCTCACCGAAATCTGTCTGGGGAATCACCTTGAGATAGGAGGCAGTAGGGAAAAAAAAAAGATTCTGGGAAAGGAGAAGAGAGGTGGAGTAGTATTTTGCAGGGGAGAGATTCCTGAAAAAAAGAAAAAAAGAGCTTTCTGGGAAGACTGGTGCAAAGAGCAGCACAATTAAACAGAGTAGTTGGTGATCTAGGGATATACTGCATGAGACTGGCCATGTGTCACAAGAGAAAACAAAAATAGCTGGTTTTGGCAGGTATTTGGGGAACAGCTTTTAGCCAATTCACTTTGCATAAGTAAAAATGATTTAACCCAGTCAAAGCTTCAAAAGAAACTATGTAAGGCGTGTTAATGATATTGGAAACTCCATCTAGACAGGGAGAAAATCACAGTAATGGAAAAGCAGACCTTAAGGGACCCATGTGCTGCTGACAGCAGACGGCAGAAGATTGCTTAATATTCTTACACAATTAAACTAATTCCCTTTAAGCTTCCTTCACATACCATAAACAAGATCTCCCATCCCTTAGAAATTAACTTTTAACATCTGGGTAAATACATTGCTTAACGCCCAAATCCCAAAAATCCCAGTTCATTTTTTTTTTTTTTAAACAAAGGCCAAACCCAAAAGTGCTTTATAAACAGTTTTAGCTTTGCTACAGTTTAAACTAGTATGCATTAATGACATAAGTAAGTGTCACATAACTTCTGTAATGTCAGATCATATTATTATTAACTCAGAAAAACTGCATTATTGCCAAATTTCATTTATTTAAAAATGTGTGTATCCACACCTCAATACTCAACGCCCACTGGGAACAAAGCACTCCATGCTGTTATCCTTACACACAAACGAGAACTATCGCCAGGTGCAATGAGGAGGAGGTGAGTGGGTTTGTAAATCATGCCCCTCTGACCACTATAAAGTACCTGTATATGATTTAGCCAAGCAGCTAAGCAGAGTATGGCAGCAAGGGTTTAGATAAGTAAACAAATCTTGGTTTGCACCTACTAACACATTAACATTACTCAGTAGTGCCACACCTCTTCTTCTTCAGGAGGAAAATGGATTTATAATAATACTTATCTCACTGAGTTGTGAGGACTAAATAAGAGGGTAACTATAAAATGGCTGGCTTGTAGATGTTCTCTGGCTCCACTCCCTCAGATTTATTACACATATCTCAGACTTAACCCTACCCTTGTATGTGCGGGAAGCTATACCTCATTCCCTCTGTAAACATTTACAGTGTCTGGAATATGCCGCTTACTGACTAGGTGTCAGGATGGGATGCCTGTAGAAGATAGGAGAAAGTGAAGATTACAAAGGTGGAAAAGCTAGCTTCCCTGGCTTGGCAGGCTCAATACCAAGGAGAGAGACCCCCAAACCCAAAACCAAACCCGCTGCCATCAAGTCGATTACAACTTATAGCATATACTACAGTTTCCAGTCGATTCCAACTGCTGGCAACCCCATGTGTGTGCTCCATAAGGTTTCCATAACTAATTTTTCAGAAGTAGACTGTCAGGACATTCTTGCAAGGTACCTCTGGGTGGACTCAAACCACCAACCTTTTGGTTAGCAGCTGGGCACGTTGACCATTTGCACCAACCAGGGACTCCTGCATACTACGGTACAATGTGTTATATATTGTCAGGGAAGTAGAAACAAGGAGCCAAGGCTGTCCAGAGTAAGGAGAGACCAGAGAAGGTGATACTGAATCTGGGTCAGAAGGACACACAGCACGGAGGAAACGGAAGGCAGAGAGAGCAGCATGAAGAAAAGAGCATCTTTGTAGAATGCCGAGAAATGTGGTGATACAGGAGTGCTGGACTCTTGGACAATGGTGAGAGACAAAGTGGGTAAGAAAGACTCAGGCCAGATGGTGTGCAGTCATGGTTTATCAATACAAATGAGCAAAGAGCGTTCCTTAGGTAGAAGGGGAGTCCCTAAGTGGTGCAAATGGTTAACACGCTTGGCTGCTAATGAAAAGGTAGGAGGTTTGAGTCCACCCAGAGGCAACATAAAAGAAAGGCCTGGCAATCTATTACCAAAAAATCAGTCATTGAAAACCCTATGGAGCATACTTCTACTCTGATACACATGGGGTCGCCATGAGTTGTAATCAGTTCAATGGCAACTGGTTATATTAAGCACCCACTACGTGACAGGCAAGACTCTAAATGTGGAATAATGTCAATACCATCAAACAAGTCAAGCTTCTATATTTAAACTTTATGTCTTTTAGTGGTTACAGAAAGACAAGAAAAAAATTGATTAAAAAAAAGGGGGGAACTACATCCATATCTACGAAAACTATAGAAAAATGCATAGTAAACCTGAAAATATTTTAACTAATAATGTTGAAGTAAAAGTGGTTATAGTATACCACTTGCAACTGGGTTAGAAGAATTTGGGTTTTTTCCACTCATTCATTCTTTCAGCAAAAATTCAATACCATGTGCCAGGCACACTTACAGCCAATGTGGGCGGCAGAATACAAAATATCCTTGCCTTAATGGGAGCTTAATTTTAGGGATATCTTCAATTTATTTTAATTAAAAGAGTAATGGAGGAGTAAAAAATCACTAAAAACTTATATGCCTTTCAAAGATTCTAATAACCCTCAAGAGTCAATTCCAACTCATAGCGACCCTATAGGACAGAGTAGAACTGCCCCATAGAGTTTCCAAGGAATGCCTGCTGGATTTGAACTGCTGACCTTCTGTTAAGTAGTCGTAGCACTCAACCACTCCTCCACCAGGGGTCCCCTCATCTGTGTAAGTAGGTACAAATATTCTATGGCATACATATTAAGGAAAAAAAAAATCTTTCCCTATTAATTGTGGACTGTTAAAGATACTCTGGAAAGATTGTGAATCTAATTTGAAAAAGAAAGAGTTCTCAGCTTTAATTCTTGTTATATGTAGAACATTTGATAAAATTTGAATTCTTCTAACCTGTGGATGACTTAACCATACTGAATCAGGCCCAACTGCTGTCGAGTCGATTCCTGCTCATCGCAACCCCATGTGTGTCAGTAGAACTGTGCTCCGTAGGGTTTTCAATGGCTGAATTTCGGGAAGGAGACTGCCATGACTTTCTTTCAAGGTGCTTATTGATGGACTCAAACTTCTAATTTTTCTTTTAGCAGCCAGTCATGTTAACTGTTTGCAGTACCCAGGGATTCCAACCATACTGTAATACCTCCTAAACAAATCTTATTTATCAATGATAGCCTTTCATTGAGTGATTTATTTAGCACCGCCTAAGTGCCTGGTGCTGTACTGGGTTCTTTAGCAGTGGAGAAGGAATAGAATATGCAGTCTGTGTCCTTGACAGGCTTATCACTTCCTCAGGAGGAAGAAGGGCTAGAGAATAAAACATATACATCTGAAACAACTAGAAAGCAATCAAGAGCAAGTCTTGAGACACCGCAAGACAACAAGTCAGTAGCATATAAGATTCATGTCCTAGTGCCAATGGAAGGTGAAATCTTCCCCAGCCAGAAGTTAAGAAACTTCCTCTGCCACTCAGGAAAAGAACTGCTTCAGAGTAAAGCCCTTCATGCTATTCTCCTTAATGATGCCTCTCACTTCCAACGAGCCAGTAGATTAGACCTTGGGAAAATACTGCACACTTTGTAATTAATTAATCCATTAATTACATTGTCAATTATCGTGGATCGGAAGTAAACTCAACATTATGTTTAATACCTATTGTTTCTGAAATCAAAATTGCAAAGCATCTCATCCCCTCCCCTCAGTGATCAAAGCCAAACACAAGCTGTGCTCATCCAGCCTGAGATGTCGGTTGTTGATCTCTGATGCCTCGCCCCTGAAAGACTTGGGGATGCGGGTATTACTGCTGATGAGAACATATGGTTTGGATGGTTTGGCAGGCGAAATCCTGGCACAGGAGTCTCCAAGCATCGGCAGATGCTGCCATAGCACAGACATCCAAATGGTGGCATAATTGCCACTGCTGCTTTGATGCCACATGTTTCACTGTGATGACAGCAATGCCTTTCACAGGGAGGCTGGTGGCAAAACAGAACCCGTCCCCATTCCCCACAGACAGGCGCACATGGGAGCAAACACACACACATTTAAAAAAAAAAAAAAAAATCAGGTAAAGTCTGTCTTCCAAAACTCTCTTTCATGTCCCTAATTGTATAACCACCACCGGTCTGTAAGTTTGTTGTACTGTGGTGGCTTGCATGTTGCTGTGATGCTGGAAGCTCTGCCAGCGGTATTTCAAACACCATCAAGGTCACTCATGGTAAACAGGTTTCAGCAGGTCATCCAGACTAAGATAGACTAGGAATAAAGGCCTGATGATCTACTTCTGAAAATTAGTCTGTGAAAACCCTATGGATTATAATGGAATATTGTCTAATACAGTGCTGGAAGATGAGCCCCCTGGATTGGAAAGCACTCAAAAATACACAGCAGCCACAACAATGGACTCAAGCATACCAATGATCATGAAGATGGTGCAGGACCAGGCAGTGTTTAGCTCTGTTATAAAGTCACCATGAGTTAGAATTGACTCAAAGGCAACCACCAACAACAATTACATAAAGCCAGCTGGAAAAGGGAATAGCAACTAGAGAACTATTTTGTTCATTACTTACATAACTCTAACACTGTGGTCATGTTAAGAAAACTGGAAGTCACCATCAGCCTTCCAGTGAGCTCACAATGACCAAAAATATGACCTGTGCAACTCAGAGGCAAGATCAGGGCTGACTGGTCTCCTTGGCAGGCTGAGGCTCCACCAGGTCCCAAAAGCTTCTTAACACAAATCGCTCAAACTCGTCTTCATCAGACACATTCAGGGAGTCACGTTTATTGATCACCTGCTAGGGACTAGGAGGAGAGAGGGTTCAAAGAGTCACAACCTCAAAGAGGCTGAGGAGGTCTTGGGGAGCATTCTCCTTCCACAACTGTTGAGTTACTTTCATTCATTCATCCCACCTTTACTCAGCAATGACGGTCTAGCACTATACTCAGCCCAAGGGACACAGCACTAAATAAGATGTGGTGGTACCTGTAAGAGTAAGCCAGGTAAACAGTGCAGTGTGAGACATTCTAAAATAAGGCATAGGGAGGTACAGATTGCTGGAGTGAGAGCAATGTAGAGATACTCAACCCAGGCTGGGAACTCAGGAGAGGTGGTCAGAGCAAGAGATGGATACACTGATTCGCAAGATAAACCGTGGTTAGCCAGGTGGTCAGGGAGGAAGCATAGACCAGAAAGGGAGAGCAGCATTAGAGTCAGACAGAAATTTGTCCTGATTCACCAAATGCTCCAAGCCTTAATTTCTCTATCTCTTCAGTGGGAAAATAGCAATTAAACAAGAAAATGTGAGTAAAGAGCTTAGTACTCAATGATTGTAGCTATCCTTGCCATTATTATTATTGATATTATTATTAACAATAACAACATCTGAAGATGCTTGAGGTTAGAAAATATATGGCATATTCTGGAAAATGAACACGACTCAGTTTGGTTGGAAGATAAAGTGTTTTTGCATGTGTGTGTGTGTGTGTACATTGTGAGACAGACAGAAAGAGAAAATAGGGGGGTTAACTGATGGTTTGTTGTTATTGTTGGGTACCATCGAGTCAATTCCAACCATCTAATGATTGTTGTTGTTAGGTGCTGTCGGGTTGGTTCCAATGCATAGCAACCTCATGTACAACAGAATGAAACGTTGCCTGGTCCTGTGCCATCCTCACAATCGTTGCTATGTTCAAGCCCACTGTTGCAGCCACTGTGTCAATCCATCTTGTTGCAGGTCTTTCTCTTTTTCACTGACTGGTCCCTCCTGATAACTAATGGTAGTGGTATGAACTACTTCCACCCTAAGCATGATGCTGAGCAACAATGGAACAAATGAACATTCCAAGCAACCATCAGCACTCCACTGGGCAGTAACATAACTTCTGTGTACTGTGAATTCCTCATCTATGAAAAGAGCACTAGGACACTTGTCTGGCCTATCTCAAAGGACTGTTGATGTTAATTAATGGATTCTATTCCTAACTCTGAAGGGTCAAGTAAAACTCCAGAAAGGACAGGTACAAGAAAGAGGAAACAGC
The DNA here is from genome assembly GCF_000243295.1 of Trichechus manatus latirostris. Classification (NCBI taxonomy): domain Eukaryota; kingdom Metazoa; phylum Chordata; class Mammalia; order Sirenia; family Trichechidae; genus Trichechus; species Trichechus manatus. The sequence continues at coordinate 5,386,614 of NW_004444077.1, forward strand.
CACTGTCATGCTAATTTAGATAAATCTCCAAGATGGAGTGCGTAAGGGATCTAAAAGCACAAAATTGCCAACTTGTCTGTTTTCAGTGTCAAACATGTCTATAGTCCACATTTGTCATTAACTGAATGAAAAGTAGACAAATTAATGAGCTGAGAGAATACAGATCTAAACCATATATAAATAATAAGAACTCACAGTAAAGCATACAAATTGTACACCTTCAACACCAGAACTAAGTTATTCTGAAGGAATGAGAACAATCTCACATACTGATCTTTCACAAAACACAGATCCAAGAACTTAGATGTGGAGAGATAAAGAACTATTGGTTATAGCTCCAAGGCCAAAGCTCATGGGTGACTGATTCTGATTTCACTTTTCAGTCTAGGTAGAAATTAGAATCAGGGGCCACATAACCTGGGAATAACCAAGCTAGAAAAGCTTCCAGAGGGTTAAGGATGTTAGGGACTTGTATTTATTTGCAAGGTTGTAGGAACACATTTGGATCTTTAACAATCTATTAAGGCACCAATTGGTACTAACTGAGTCAGGCATTCTTAAAGGTGGAGGTGGAGCTTACCTATGCTGAAGGACAGCTTGGTAGAGTCGGAAGAACACAATGTTTTGTCTCACACAGACCTAAATTCAGATCTGCTGGGATCTACCTCTTCTTGGTTACGTAGCCTTGGGTGACTTAGCTTCTCTAGAGTTGTTTTTGAGTATTTAGTGAGTCATGTATCCATGTGAAAACGCTTAGTAGCTGATTTCATTAAGCCACTGTAAAAGTCAACAAACAAATAAAAAATAGCATCAAGGCTCCCGGATGCCCACAGGGTAAAATCCAAACTCTTTAATCTGTCACTCAAGACCCCTTATGTCACATTCTAGCCCCAACTCATTAACTTGTTGTTGTTAGTTGCCCTCAGGTCGATTCTGACTCAAGATGCCCCATGTGTGTCTAAGTAGGACTGTGCTCCGCAGAGTTTTCAAGGCTGTGACCTTTCAGAAGCAGATCACCAGGTCTGTCTTCTAAGGTGCCTCTCAGTGGGTTTGAACTGCCAACCTTTCAGTTATCAATTGAGTGCTTACTGGTTTGTGCCACCCAGAGACTCCTATTACTTCCACAAGACTCATGGTTTTCCCTAGCCATACCTCTGTTCACTACTTCCCTATCTTGAAGGGCCATCTCAACCCTCTCAGTCCTCCCAGCTCCTATCCCTCAAGACCTTGTTTTGGTCCCAACTGCTCCAGAAAGCCACCTTAGAGTGCTCTTCTCTTCTCACTTTTAAAATCTAATCACTCTCAACCAGGTAAGAACTTGGCTTTTTTTTCAAGGTTTATGAGTATGCCGAAGCCCCAGTGGCGCAGTGGTTAAGAGCTCGGCTGCTAACCAAAAGGTTGGCAGTTCGAATCTACCAGCTGCTCCTCGGAAACCCTATGGGGCAGTTCTACCCTGTCCTATAGGATCACTATGAGTTGGGACCGACTCTATGGCAATGGTTTTCTGTTTTTTGTTTTTCCTGAGTACCCTGGGTCATAAAAGGTGGAATGTCAAAATGGGTGGTTCACATCAAGGCTCAGCTGGATCTTGGAGCAAAGGGAAATACTGGTTCTGGTAGACAATCCGTAAGCAACATGCAGCTGGCCATCAAGGAGAGGCCCTGAAAAGCAATGGTGTGCAACCACCATGGCTCCTTGACACAAGTGACTTAGGGTGCTCATTCCAAAGATGAAGGAGAGTAGGTTTTGGCTGGGCTTCAGGGGTGGCCACAGCTGGCACTTGGCAGACTCTCCATACTTTGCTCTGCTTCTGTCCTTGAGGGTATCCCAGGTCCAGTCCCATCACTGCAGGCCCAAGACTCCTCCTCCCCGCTCAAGTTCTACCTAACTCTCTTTCCTATTTCTAATCCAAGGATCCTCAGCTAGTTTTGGGAGGACTGGTGGTGGTGGTGGTAGAGGAGTTTCTAGATCTTCTTGTAGTCTCTTTTTCATTTATTTTTATGGCATAAACTCTATGCTTGTCTTTTTTAGAAACTATTTTTTATTCTCAGGAGAACTTTTCTTCTTCCATCAAAACTTAGCTCTTAAGATCAAAAACTTGGCTTTTAAAACTGTTGTTGTTGATGTGGACTTCAAGAGCTGATTTTGGAAGAAGAAAAAAAAAGTTTCTTTCTCTTTGCTTTCATTGCTTTTCCATGGACATGCCCCTGTTACTCTGTTCCCTGCCTACCAAAAAAATAAAATAAAATAAACCCCGTTGCCGTCAAGTCAATTCCAACTCAGAGTGCCCCTGATTTTCCACAAGGCAATGAGAAGACTACTGGCTGACTAGAAATATCAAACATAAGACAGTGTGGAAAAGGAAAACTCAAAATTTAACATCTACATATCACTAGAATTCCACAGTACTGACACAAATGAGCACTGGAATCAGACCAACCTTAGTTTGAATCTGACACTAATATGTGATTGCTGGCAATTAACTTCTCTGTGCCACCATTTCATTATCAGCAAAAGGGAAACACAACAGAACTCACTTCTAACTGCTACTGTGGAGATTCAATTATTATAAAGTGCTTCACCAAAAATATGTCACATCCATACCACTCAACAAATGGTAGTTATTGTTATGTACTATGCATTTGACAATTGAGTATGTTCTGTCTTAAACTATTTCTAATCTCATTAGTCTTTACTATTTAAATCTTTTAAAAATTAACTCTTCAACTAGATTTTAAGTTCCTCCACTATTTTCTTACCTGTGAAACAAGATGTGGAGCTGTAAGTTGTGAGTAGTGCATGAAGGATGTGTATGAAATGGAAGTGTGGTGAAGTGCCTAGCCCAGTGCTAGGACCACAAAGTGGGTGGATTACAAGAACATAAATGTATTGTCTCACAGTTTTGGAGGCTAGATAGAAGTCCAAATCAGGCTATTGGTATGTTGATTCCTTCTGAGGACTCTGAAAAAGAAACCATTCCATGGCTCCCTCCTAGCTTCTTGTGGTTCTAGGTGTTCTTGGCTTGCAGCTGCAGCCTCACATGATGTCCTTTCTGTTTCCCTGTCTCTGTGCATCTACTCTTTCATAATGACACCAGTCATACAGGATTAGGACCCACCTTTCTCCAGTATGACCTCAAGTTAACCTAACTGATGACCTCTTCAAAGACCCTATTTCCAAACAGGGTCACATTCACAGGTACAGGGGTTAGGACTTCAATATATCTGTGCTGGGGAACACAATTCAATCCATAAGAGTTGCCATTATTGTTATATTCTTTATGGGGAAAAACCAGGTGCCCAAGACACCAATCTATGATCTTGGATCCATGAAAAGAAGGTGGTAGGTGTAAGTGACACTGTCAGTGTCCCACTCATATCCCCAGGACCTTACCATTTCAAGGTGCTCTGGATGACTTCCTACCACATGTGTATCTCTGGACCTGAGGGATTTTTCTAGGACCAGTTAAAGCCACTCTGCCCACCACACAGCAAGCTGAAAGTGCAAAGGAATTAATGGCCTCCCTCTCCTCAGCGCCCCTCAACCAATGACTGAACAGAGATGGTGCCTCTATACCCCAGCTCCCTCACCCCTTAGACAAATTCTGAAATGTGTTCTATACCATTTTCCAGAATTTCTCCACTAGATTAAACTCCAGTTGTTCACTGCAGTAAGTGGCTAGTAACATGTCCTTAACTGGTGGCCTTTTGTTTCCTGAATTTCTTCCTCACATCCCTGGGCACCCCATCCCACCCCCAACAACCTCTCTATGCTCAAATTCTGGGAAATGCAAACGAAGACAGTAGGAGCTCATATGTGTGTGGTTGATTGTTCACAGAGCATCCACAGGGAATTAGTCCCACACTTACCTCCAAATACGGGTAATTCTAGTGAATCGGGTGGTTTAATGAAAACAACCTAAGATTTATAATCAGAAAATCTGGGTTTGGTCTTGGCTCTCACTTAACTAGCTGCACAACCTTGAGGAAACTTTTCAATACTCTGCGTCTTTAGTTTTCTTATCTGTAACAATGGGGCTAACAATAATATTTGTGTTGCAGTGCTGTTCCGAGTATAAAATGAGAGATTTTATGTGTACCTATTGCACTTGCTGGGCATGGCGGGGGATGGACAGCTGAACAGGCAGGGGTCTTGCTCTGAAGTAGCTCCAGGATAATGCAAGAGATAAGACTCCTTACCTAAGAAACTGCAACACAAAGCCAAAGCAATAAACGCATTGGAAGGAGCACAGATAACAAGTAAAGACAGTGTAGTTCAGGAAAATGACACGACCTTCGTTTGCCATCCAGTTCAAACAAGGTAGACAAGTGTGTGGACTGCTCAAACACCTTTCCTTCTGGAAAGAATTTCTTAGCACACTCCAGGGAGTCTGCTCTGAATCCCCACCATATTTTTGATATATTACAGTATTTTTCTCATTGTTTTACATTTATTTGTTTACAAGTCTGTCTTCCCCGGGAAGTTAATAAACTTCTTCAGGTTAGGACTATGATGCCTTGTTATTTCATAGATCAAAAAAAAAAAAAAAAAAAAAACCTGCAATATCTGGTACACAACAGTATGTCCTAAATAAATGCTGTTGAATCCGGAACCCAACTCTTTATCCAGCCTGTTGGAAATATGTGACTTTAGAACAATTAAGAAATGAATTACAGCCCCAATTAAGAAATGAATTACAGCCCAATCTTCATTTTTCTGTATATTGCTTCCCCTCTATTTCTATGCCAGGACACATCTTGACCCAAAGTATTAGCACAGTAAGTACAAATGATCAGTAAGTATTCCTTTCCATCTCCATGGTGACGTTCAAGAGGTCAGGTAGCATTCCTCTGAAAAGAGGTATTAAAATGACCTGACCCAGTAAATGTGGGGGAAGAAACAGGCTCTACCACAAAGTTAGGGTGCAGTTCCCTCACAGAACAGATATTTCCTTGACTTCCCAAAATACAGATAAACACTTGTGACATGTCCACAAAACCATGCTGAAATCATAAAAATTTCATTGCTTCATCAGCTTGGAGCCAAAACATCAAAAACTAAGGTCAGTGCTAATCTACTTCTCTCTGCTTCTAAGTGCTGCCTCAAATAGCCTGGCAAAAAGCCCAAAAAGGGAAATTAGTTGTTCAGATAAATTCCCTTCACCAGAAAAGATCCTTGTACTGTATTTATAACAAGCACAGCATACCATGGTTCCTTATTGACAGGACAATTACACTAAGAAGACAGGACTTAATGTAAGCTAGTAGCTCCCAAAGCTTAATGAGGAAAAATCAAGACATATATATATCGAGCCAACTAGAAGATAATCTGCAGGAAGAAACCCATGTTTTCCAGCATCAGCTCCACCTTAGCTCTTTCTCTGTGACAGTCCTAGCCAGTAGCTCTAACTGGATGTGTCAGTTGTTGTTGGTTGTGGTGGTTGCCATCAAGTCGATCCCAACTCATAATGACACTATAGGATGGAGTAGAACTGCCCCAAAGGGTTTCCTACGGTATAATCTTTAAGGGAGCAGATCACCATTTCTTTTCTCCTGCAGAGCCACGGGTGAGTTCGAACTGCTGACCTTTCAGCAGCCTAGTACTTAACCACTGCGCCACCAGGGCTCCTGGATGTGTCAAAAGCTCCTCAAAAATCTACCTGTGCATGATCTTCCCACCTTTTCCTTGTTCTTTCTCTATATTTTTAATCTAGATAAAAGGTGTCACCATTCCATCTACAGGATGACAAGCCAGAAACTTGAGAATCATCCATCATCTTTTTTTGTCACCTCTCCCCACCTCCGCTCCAACCCCCTACACAAAGATGCACAATGGGTCAGCAAATCCTGTAAATTCTCTCTCCTTGATATTGTGAATCCAGCCCTGGTGGCGCAGCAGTTAAGAGCTTGGTTGCTAATCAAAAGGTTGGCTGTTCAAATCCACCAGTTGCTCTTTGGAAACTCTACTGGGCAGTTCTACTCTGTCCTATAGGGTCACTATGAGTTGGACTCAACTCAACGGCAACGGGTTTTATTTACCTTCCTGGAGTCCCTGGGTGGTGCAATTAACACGGTGCAATTAACACCCTCCGCTGCTAACTAAATTGTTGGGAGATTCCAGTCCACCCAGAGGTACCTCGAAGGAAAAACCTGGCCGTCTATTTCCAAAACATCAGCCATTGAAAACCCTATGGAGTACAGTTCTACGCTGGGCCACATGGAGTCTCCATGAGTCAAAATGGATTTGTCAGTAATTATTTTTATTTATTTATTTATTTTATTCACTTTCCCTGTTTTCTCACTCTTCTCAATCTTTGCAAATATTACTCTTGTGTCCTTGGTTTGTAATGAGCCCCACCCACCATGTCAGGCTAATACCTATTTCTGTATCAGGACTTGGTTCCAATACGATCACCTTGAGAAAAGGATGCCTTTCTCCCCCCACCCTCCACCCCACACACATACTGGCTCCCACAGCCCACAGGTCCCATTGAGTTGTAATTCCCCTTTGAGACACAGGTCTCCAAACAAGACTGTGGGCTCTGCAAGTGCCTTTGGATCTCTAGAATCTGGCACCAGTCCTGCCACACAATAAGCATTCAGGATATGCTTGTTGAAAAAGAAAATGAATAAACGACTGAAGCCAGGGCATATTCCCCATTCTGTGATGGGATGATCAAGCTAGTATCACTCGAGCTGTAACAAAATGAGCTTAATCAACTGAATACATGAAGGAAACCTCCCAAACAGAACAGCTGCTAGGAAGCTCTCCTCTACCAAGCAGCTTACAACTTTTTTATTGTTTCATGAATCTTCTCTTTCCTTCCCTACTCATCTATACCACCTAAGGGCACTGACTGACATCCATTCATTCAACAAATATTTAGTGAATACCAATTACAACCAGGCAATAGTAGTAACGCTCACATAGTACCTACTATGCACACACTGGGTTAAGCAAGCACATTAATGATTTTAGTGTTGCCTTAAGACTGAACTAAAGACCAGGTACATAAACTGCCTCATACCTCATATCACATGAGAAACATTTCATTCATTCAATGTTTTTTCCAACACACCTTTACTGAATGTTGACTAGGTTCAAATCGTTTTATGTGTTTCAGGGCATTTTCTTGAGGTTGGCATCCCTATGCTATAAATGAGGAAAGAGATACAGAGAGATCAAGTAATTTGCCCAAATCGCACAGCTGAGAAATACCAGAGCTGAGATTTCGATCCAGGTAGTTGATTCCAGCTCCCTTGTTCTTAACCATTAATCCAAACAACCTCTTGTTCACTGCCTCAAAATATTAAGAGCGATTATATCTGAGTGGTGGTAGTAAGGGTAAGGTTTTTTTTCCCTCACTTTTTAATTTTATTGTGTTTTGTTTTTTGATAATTCAGGTATTCTAGTTTTTGTACCTTGAGCATATAATCTGAAACATATAATTTATAACAGAAAAAATTGGCTGAACATGTAATGAAAACAGTTGCTACATTACAGAAAAAAATGTGTAGAGTGGTAATAAAATGCTAATGAGATGAGCTGTCTAAAGTCAGCCTGAGTCCACTTCCAGACTCTCCACTGATGGACACTTGGGGACACCAGCCCACTTCCTGAGCTACCAGTTATCCCAGCCACAGTCTCAGCCGATAAAGATGCTACTATAATTTAAATGCTTAAAAGGTCTCTTAATGACTTTCCAATGAGATGTGATAGAGGATAAACATGAAGACGTGGTTGTTGGTGCTGCTTTCTGATGAGGAGCACTACAAAGTGATTTCCAAGTGAAATCATTCAAGTTCAAGCTCTGCTGTCAGCACGTGGTGTACGTGTGCCACATGCTGTGCTGTGCAGCCCGGAACTCGCAGATCCTTTCTCCTGCTCTTACTTCTGGGTGTCTGCTGAAATCTGGGTCACTCCATTACATGGCTGACCCACATTTACAGAAACCTAGCATTCCCATCCTATTAGAAAAACAGCAGCTCTGTGGAAGCAAGCTTTATGAATAACTAAATTTACAGATAAGCCTGTTTTAATTAGCTGGAGAAGTGGAGCCCCACACTTCTTCCAGACAAAGCCAATACTGATTCTTCTACATCTTGGCACATCTGTAAACAGCCCCCAGTCTCTTTCACTGCACTGATTAGTCTACTTTAAATTCCTTTTGAATATAATTAATTTGCTTCCCCCACTTTTCTAATCTGTACATCAGGAGGGCAGCGCCTTTGAACTATCAATCAACCAGGGAGGAGAGCAGTGTGGGATCTCTCTGATGCTCTGGCTTCTGTCGATGCTCACATTCGTGGTGCTTCAGATTTTCACAACATTTCACCAACATTGTGGGGCAGGGGGCTGAGGGAGGAATTAACTTAAATGAGTTGTGAGTCAAAGTTTTTCTCTGTGGTTTCATGGTCAAAATTCTGAGACGCATGTTCCTACGACTTTCTTTCCTTTTTCTAGAAATAAATGTGCTGGGAAATGTACTTTTCTCATTCAAATGTACTTCAGAAATTTCCCTTTCTCTTTAGGGTAGCAATTATCCACCTTCTTCCTCCCCAGCCCATACAAGGAGCATGATGAATTTATCAGGAATGCTCACCCACGATGGGCGGAGGAGACACACGTGCACTAACGTAGGTAATCTGACTCTTGGGGATGAAAGTGTATGAGGAATGACCAGTTAGAAGCCTTCTGGAGATTTTTACAGGGAAATGCCCCTCTCTGTACTCCTCCTCCAAATCACTGCTTCAGGTTTAAAAGATGCCCCTTTTCCATTCCACAAAGAGGGAGGTTGGTATTAACGACTTATTATACTTATGTCAAGGAGCCCTAGTGGCACAAAGGTTAAGCACTTGGCTGCTAACCGAAAGGCTGGTGCTTCAGACCCAACCAGTGGCTCCATGAGAAAAAGGCCTGGCAATCTGCTCCATAAAAATGACAGCCTGAAAAACCCAATGGGGCAGTTCTGCTCTGTCACATGGGGTCACTATGAGTCGAAACTAACTCAATAGCACCTAACAACGTATGTTTGCACATGTTCCTGTGGGAAGGAGACACCTATGAAAAATGAATGTGGGTTTCTTTGTTAAGCTAGAGTGACTGCCGAAGTATACTTTATAATCTGAGGGTTCCAGATGATATAACCAAAGAAATTTGTGGGTTCAAATTTATATCTTTGGATCAGCAGGAAAGGGAATATCATGCCTAATTAATCTCATTTTTCTTTTCCTTTTCTTGTTTTATTATCTCTTTTCTTTTTCCTTTCCTTTTTAAAAGATGTTTGCTAAACTGGTGGATCACGGAAATTCTGTAGTTCTAGCATACCTGATGTCAGCACGGCATTTGACAAAATCTCTCATGAGAACCTAGAGGATATAACAGGGAAAAGTGAGCTGAATGACAAGCCAGTGAGAAGGGTTTAAAACTGATTGAATTTCAGTCCTCACAAGACAGAGCATCAACCTGGAGAGAAGTCTCTAGTGGCTTGCCTTAGGGCTCTTGATTCAGTCTAGTATCTGTCAACATTTTTCTTAATGATCAGGATTAGGTCATGGGTTTCTCACCAAATTTTCACATGACTCAGACCAGGAGAGAAAATAAATATGTTAGATGAAAAAATCAAGGCCCAAAAGGATTTCAACTCTGCTAGGACGATGTTTCTCCACGTGTGGTCTGCATACCACCTACATCAGAATCATCAGGATATTGGTTTAAAATGCTGATGCCTGGACCAACCCTAGATCTACTGACTTGTTGCAGACCACTCTTTGAGAACCACTGAATCAGAGCATACTCACATGAAATGACAGACCCTGTGTCTTGGCATGTCCATGAACACCTGTCCCAATACACTTGTGAAAAGACCTCCCGAACTATGGCTATCTCACGATTATTGGTGGTGGTGGTGTTAGCTGCCCCTCAGGTTGGCACTCAACTCATGACAACCCCCTGCACGATGGGATCGGGCTGTATGATCCATAAGGTTTTCATTGGCTGATTTTCAGAAGTAGATTGACAAGCCTTTCTTCCTACTCTTAGTCTGGAAGCTCCACTGAAACCTGTTCAACATCAAAGCAACACACAACACGTTGGGCAGTGACTGTGCATGAAGTGCATTTGCCAGGAATTGAACCAGGGTCTCCTGAATGGAAGGCAAGAATTCTACCCCTGAACCAACACTGCCTTCTATCTCAAGATTAGCACAATGTAAACAGGGGAAAAACTGCAGAAAGTTTTTTTGTTTTGTTTTTAATTCAGGAACAGTCCAAAGAGTATCTCTTGAAATAAATTCAAGCTACAGTCTAGTCTGATAGGCATCTTGGAGGTGGCAGAAGGATGAAAGCCAAGTGACACTCAGGTGGAAGGGAGGAATGTTCCAATTCAACCCTTAGGAGTTCCTCTCATGAGGCAGGATTCATAATGGTCTCCCTTCAGTAAATGAAAGGTTTTGTTCAAGGTGCCTTCCTGGGAGAGAGCACCTCAGCAGGAAATTCCATTAGCTTTGTCACTTTAATAATAACCAGATTTACCAAATGAAAACTGTACAAAATACTGAACAAAGGGCAATGTAAATATTGCTTGTGCCTGAAAATGACACTCTAGTCGACCCCCCACTAAGAGTTTCAGCAATTTTTATATTTTAAATACCGACTCTGAAATCCACTTCTAAGGGCCAGTTTAAGACTCATGCAACTTTCAAACCTGAGGAAATTAAAAATACATGTGAAGGCATGTCTTTTTACTATTAAACACTGAAAATCAATATTAAAATCTAGAATCAAAGGAAAACCCAGCTCCTGCCCCTTCACATGAGGCATTTTCATGACGTCTGCTGTCTCCTAACGTAATATGCAATTGATTTGAGCCAAAGAGTTTCATTTTCTTCTGACATCCCAGAATTTTATGAGAGCTCGCCCTCTAAAAGTAGCTTTAATATTGCAATGAAGAAACAACAAAAACACACGAAGCAAAGATACTGCTGAAGGGACACAAATTACCTTCCAATGTTTGTGAAAAAGACAGCTTCTCATTTTTCCTTCATTCTCTCTTTAATGCAGGGTACACGTTTCTTTCCATAATAAATATTTAGTAAATATTTCAAAAGTATTTCCTTTTAAGAACAAAAATGAAATGAGGTACTTAAAATGAGAAAATAATCCATACATTTTCCAAAAATTTCCCAGTTACTAGCATTCACCAAAAAAAATAAAATGTTAAAATGAATAAAATAATTCATTAATTAATTATATTTTAACTACACTGCTACCTGCTTAAAAAAAATAGATATATATGGGTTTACTTCTTAAAAATCATGTGTAAGGTGCTTTAGAAAATAAACATCTTTCTTTCATTACTGTTAAAACAAGAATCACATCAAGGCAATAATAGAAATTGATTAAAGTTTATTTAAGATACAATTTGCAAACCGGGGTAACATTTTGACTAGAGAGTTAAAAATGTTCCCAAGAGAAAGAAGTTCCAAAGATTCTTATATCCCATTTCATGGACATTGCCACAGAAAAAGGGTCAGAACAGAACTAATAAAAAATTTGTGGTCAGGAAGGATTTCATACACCATTATCTTGAAGAATAATTAAATAACTACTGATTTATCCTAAAACATAGAGCTAATCTGATCTTTGGAGTTTCTGTGGTAGAAGCTGCAAGTAGATAATTCTTTTAAAAGAGCACAATGCCAAAGTCAAAACAGTCTTTACTAATTTATCTAGACCACTGTTTGATCTAAAGGTGACTTCTAGAAACCAGTTTCCTCAAGGCTCAAAGTTCAAAAGAAGACCTCAGGGCAATGGCCTGGGTGAGTCAGCTCAACTCCATGAAACACAGAAATCTGGATTCCAAGAGAATTAAAACTCCGTTTCTCAAGACTAATGGGAAGATAATGCAAGATAATGGTTTTATTCCTGAAATGTACCTCCTGGATTTATAATAACATAAAAGAAGATCCGATCTCTAAGATTCCACCTTTTCTTTAACTATTGGGATAAGTTAACTGAATTGCATCCTGTTCTTTATTATGTCTATACTCTACAGTTATTTAAAATAAAGGAATATTCCAATTTTCTCTAAGGAAATAATCCCCCATCATCAGCTCACTGACATAGAGAAGTCAGCTGAGGCTCTGAGGGTCAAGTGTGGGAATCTCTATTTTCTAGCACCTACTCATGGAAATGTGACCCTATATCTTTCCCAAAACCTACAAAGGATTTCTAGCTGCCAAACCAAAGACCAATGTGCCATCAAAAGGCAGCAGCTAGAAAAAGAGTTTGCCTGTGAGTAACGGGAGATGGGTTTTGCTGTGAAGGTCACTGGGCACAACCTCACATGATGGAGCAGTCAACGTGGTTTCTTTTGGGACATTTGAAAAAGAAGAAAAGAAACAGCTATGTAAACTGCAGTTGACAGATCAAGCAGATGGCCAGTCTTGCTGGAAGGGGATGGGAGAAGGGCATGCAGAACTGATTTAGGACCACAAAATACCGAGAGTCACAGAGCAAGTAGAACGCTCACTACAGGTTCGAACTAACTTGTTCACTTCAGGCATTAGCAAGAGGCCTGCTAAGTATCAAAGATCAACCATAAATGGGAATTTTGAAGGTAAAATGCTGCATTCATCACTCTCTGTGACAGGTGCATTCACATTTAACCCTCTCCACACAAAATCCCTGCTATAAAATTTGACTCCAATACCCTGGCAGCAGAACCTCACCGGTAACATTTTGTTTCTACATTCCTTGAACACACACACACACACACACACACACACACACACTCTCTTACGAATCTGATTACATGGTGGGAATCCAACCCAACAACATTATCAAGCAATAGCACTATCCATCTTGTCTCTCATGGTTATTTCCTCCAAAAGTTATTCATTTAATGACCTAACCAGTCCCTTTAGGTTGGCCTTCAACCTCACCTAGCCTCATTCACAGCTCTATTCTGGGACATCTTAGACTAATTCTTTACGGTGCTTCTTTCTGCCTCATATGGACAGAGCTAAAAAGACCAAATACTTCTACTCCAAGGACCCTATCTTAGTTGTGTTGGCAATTCTGGAACACTGGCAAACATAAAGCTCAAACCGAAATGGAAAAAGACTGATTTTTTTTCTAGGATTCAGGATGTTTTTGATCACCCCTCTTATGATTCTGGCTAGATATGAACAGATGAGGAAGCCGATCAGTAAACTTTTCTCTCATTTGTTCACGAGTCTCCTACTATCAGTAAATGAACTGCCAAGTCCAAGGTTTCAGGCCTTTTTCTCATAGACAGTCCAGCAAAGTGATTTCGGTAGAGGCAAAAATGGGATAATCTGGGTTGACTTGAGTTACCACCAGATAGCCTTAGCCCTGCCTGGTATATACAAAAGACATTATTTCCTGCTCATGGGGACCCTTTTCCTGGCCCATGAGACAGAGTAACTCCATCAGAAGTAGCTTATGTTACCTGACAGAAGAGAAACAAAGCTATGGCTTGGTAAATCAGAAACGTTTGACGATCTAATGCTTTGAGTTTCAAATTTATAAATGTTTGAAGGTATGGGGCAGGCAATACTGAGTGCTGATAATGCCCATTGCTTTCCTTTTGGAATGACAAAGGGCAAAATAAATCCATAGGGGAATCAGGCGTCATGCTCAGCTTTGTATAAAAAATAACTCAGTATATATAGCACAAAAACCAACTGCGAAGCTAGCTTAAAAGTATGCCACACAAATTGAAGGGAAAGATAAAATATTTTTAAAGAAGTCAGGAAAGTGTTGGCTACAAAAAGCACATGAACAAGGAAAAAGGATAAGCTCAAAGACCTAAATTGGAAAAACACCAAGATATTTTTGCAAAGAAATACCAAAGGAGGTCAATGCATATAAAATAGAAATCAAAGGACTTGAGTATGAAGATATTCAGAATATCTTTAAGAAGCTGGTGAAAATTGAGGTCCTTGGCTGTCTTAGTCATCTAGTGCTGCTGTAACAGAAATACCACAAACGGATAGCTTTAACACAGAGAAATTTATTCTCTCACAGTCCAGTAGGCTAGAAGTCCAAACTCAGGGCGCCAGCTCCAGGGGAAGGCTTTCTGTCTCTGTCATCTCTGGAGGAAGGTCCTTGTGATGCAATGGTCTTCCCTTGGTCTGGGAGCATCTCAGTGCAGGAACCTCAGGTCCAAAGGACGCGCTCTGCTCCTGGCACTTCTTTCTTGGTGGTATGAAGTCCCCATGTCTCTCTGCTCATTTCTCTCTTTTATATCTCAAAAGAGATTGGCTTAAGACACTGTCTAATCTTGTAGATCTCATCAATATAACTGCCACTAATCCATCTTACTACATCATAGTGATAGAATATACAACACATAGGGAAATCACATCAGATGACAAAATGGTAGACAATGATACAATGCTGGGAATCATGACCTAATCAAGTTGACAGATATTTTTAGCGGAACACAATTCAATCTATGACATTGGCATAGTCAGACAAATAGCATGGATCTTCTTACATAAAAAAACCACTCGCTGAAATGAACCAAAGTTCCATCCAGGGCATGAGAGGCAGCACCTGCTGAAGGGAGGCAGGGTTAAGGGAGGGCTGCGGTCATCCAATATGTTTATGGGGCCTTACTGAAAGATGGAGAAGCAAGAAGAAGGATAATAAATAACTGTCTTGAGGATAAAGTCTCCTAGGTAATCGAAATATAAAAAAGAGTCTGCCTAAGAACTGGCCAAGACAGCATTTAACACATTGTAAGAGAAGAGCAAGCCAGGTGACAATAAAACACTGGAAATCTAAGATGACATTTAGAAGAAAGTGACAGGCAGCTCTGTGGACATTTTGTTGGCTCTGTTAGTATAAGAAGAAATAAGTCATAAATATAAGCTAAACACCTTGCTGGAGTTAATGAGAAGAAGTCGTGAAAATCATTGAAAAGTCAGATATTTTTTAAAATACAAGGTATTATAATTTTCATCACCGTTCTAAATGGACGGGAAAAAATAAGACACAAACGCCAGTATTTGCAGTGAAGCTCTTCACACATCATCAGAGCCTCAATTTTTTGCTTTTGTTTTCGTTTGTTTTTTTAACATACACACACCTTATTCAAAGTTGTAAACCATGGAAGAACAGACAAGGTATAGGAACAAATACCACATACTCAAAGGTGAAGCCGATGGCCAGTAAACATCTCTACTTCATCTAATCCAACATTTGGAAAAGAATGAGGCATAGACACAGGGCTGCTATTGGATATATACAGCCAGCCCTTCCTTCCTTTTCTTTCCTTCCCAAAATACATACCATTATATCGTTATATGTCTATTGGGGCAGTGGTGATTCAATGGTAGAATTCTCACCTTCCATGCAGGAGACCTCGGTTCCACTACTGGCCAATACACCTCATGCACAACCACCACCTGTCTGTTAGTGGAGGCTTGTGTGTTGCTATGACGCTGAACAGGTTTCAGCAGAGCTTCCAGAATAAAATAGACTAGGAAGAAAGGCCTGGCACTCTTCTTCTGAAAATCAGCTAATGAAAGCAGTCCAATCCACAGTGTATCACGGGGATGTCATAGGACTGGACAGCATTTATTCAGCTGTTCATGAGGTCACCACCATGAGTTGGGGACCAACTTAATGACAGCTAACAACAACAGTGCTGTTAGGCCAGGCTCTGAATGAGCCGGATACAGGACACAATGGTGCTGCGGAAATAAAGCCTCCCTTCAAGGAGCTTACCATCAAGGAAAAGGAGTAAGAGAAATATACAACTGACCCTGAAGCAAGAGAAAGTACTGCCTGCCAATGGAGTGTAAACTCAAGCTGGGTCCTTACACCCACAACTCTGGTACGCTCAGCAAGTATAACAGAGCCACTGGCCCCTCCACGCTAGGTGGAAAGTTCCAGTAAGACACCTTGGTAGTATAAATATCATTTGGAAAAGTTTCATCACTTGCTATCTGGGCAGCTGAACAGAATCTTAATACAGACAGAATGCAGGACACGGAACCTAAGTATGACTTAAAAGTGACTGGACAGTTTGGGAGTGGTTAATGGTGACGGTTGAACAACATGATGAACATATTTAATGTCAATGAACTGTACATGTGAAAATGATACAAATGGCAAATGTTTTGTTACCTATATATTTCCCACAATGTAAACAAAAGTGTCTAGACCACAGTTATTTCCTAGGTATATGTGGAGCCCAGTTTGATTTAGTTAACTATCCTGCATAAAGAGTTAAATTTAAACACAATGACAACCACTTCTGTGCCCAGTTAAGTGTCCCTGAAAGAATAATGTAGTCAGACTTTGAGGACACTCCAGGTTCATGTTGCAACAACACATTTGTAAACACACAAGGAGATAGTAGGATATGTTAGAAAGATGAAGTAATTGGGCGAGTCATTAAACCTCTGTGTGCCTCAGTTTTCTCAGTTGTAAAATGGAGACAGCACTGGATAGTTCACAGGGTACTTGTGACAATAAAATAGGATGGCACACGCAATAATACTTATAAAACTCTTAACCATTATACCACTATATGTCCTTCTTCAAGAAATTACAGATTATGATCATGAACCTTTTCTCCGATGCATGAGGCCTTGTTGGGTTTCTCTCAAGTCTTTATATTAAGACCTGTGCAGAATTCACAGGTTTGAAAATTTATACCTCTAGATCCTTAAACCCTTCAAAGCTGCTTCCAATTCAAAGTCATCTTTTTAATGTCTCCTGGAAGGGGATTCACACTATATTTATGGCCTGGACATAATCATTTACCTTCCAATAAAAATGACTCATTAAATAAAAAGCAATTTTCACCTACAAGCTCTTAGAATATATTTGCTTACTTATGGAAATCCAATAGCCTCTTGCTCAATATTTTCTGCATTTCTCAGAACAATTATTTGGGGCTCATATGTCTATAGCAAGACTTGCCAAATTTGAGTGACTCAGAAACACTGAAAGACAGAAAACAATAATACAAAAATCCAAGTGAACAAAATCACACACTCTATCCACAGTAAAAGATTTTAGATTCCATTTGAGAGCGACAGTGGCCCTCTGACTTTTATTAACATTTTGGTTAGAAGCCAAAACATAGCAGTGCTGCTGCTTCTGACATCTTTTTATTAAGAATCCCAAGAGCTGACTAGGAAATATTCCCCAGCAACAAAAAGAAACCTTGAGAGTGACAGGCCAACTACCCAAACATGGTTACCAAGCGCTGTATGTTAAGTGAACATTCGAGGTTCCCATAATGGTTAACTATTTGCCTGAGAGCCAGAAGCATATTTCTGTTCCCCAGGTGGATCACTTTCCCACTGTAACTCCATTTGCTTGGAACCAAGACTAGTGTCAGACAAAGTAGACAATTTAATTTCACTAAAGGGCTAGAAACTTAACCTCACAGCTGGAGAAAATGTATTGATTTGATCCGGACAAAAGAATGCAGAAACCTCCTTTTCCCTATCTGTGCCCAGCTAAACGGCCTGGTCAATCAATCCTATCATAGAATTTCAACATCTCAGGGCTGCAGACGGTTAATGCACGTGGCTGCTAACCACAAGGTTGGAGGTCCAAGTCCATACATAGGCACTTTGGAAGAAAGGCATGGTGATCTACTTCCAAACAATCAGCCACTGAAAACCCTAAGGAGCACAGTTCTGCTATGACACACATGGAGTCATCTTGAGTTAGAAAGGCCTCAGTGGCAATTTCCTGGAACTTGGTAGGGTTAAACCCAGGGACACTGGAGTCCAGAGGGGCTTCACTTTGTCTAACATGCACCACCCAGGGCCTCAAGGAGATGGTTTCTGTTTGTGATTTTCAAAGCTCTCTAATATTTTATAACAACAATGCTACTGTTTTCTCATTTTAATGTCTAGTGTTTTAATGTTGTGCTTATTTATCTAACCAAAAACAACATAATAATCGTAAAGTAGAAAACCACTTTGGGAAAAGGAATGTTTGCATATGCTAATGATTTAATTGAAGTACTATGTGACTAAAAGTTGAGGTTGGGTGATAAAAAGAAAAACATGCTTTCATCTTTGCTTGAATGTTTGATATGATTTCTTTTTAGGTCAATAAACAACAGAATTTGAAACACTAAGTTATAAAATACCTTAAAGGACAGTCACCACAAACCTTACACTATAAGCATAAAGTGCACACACCAGCATTGGCCATTCTAGTAAAAGGTTATGCTTACTTATAGCCATGCCTGTAACTCCACATCTTAGTAATACATACTGTTAACGATGTCAACCTAAGACATCAAAAGTACCTCCTGAATCATCAAAACGGCTTTGAACAAGAGTACCCGCGGTTCCAAGTCCTGGGTTCAAGCCTCAGCTGTGCCACTGACCAGCTGTGTGGCCATGGGAAAGTCACTTCATCTCAGTTAAGTCTCATCTTCCTTGAACGGCAATCAAGGGCACTGGACTCAATGGGTTTCAGAGTCACTGGACAACAAAAACTCCAATTAAAGTATAATTTGAGCAAGAAGTGTATGAAATTACTCTAATTCTTTGAACATTTGTAATTTTTGTGTGTGTTTATTTTATTAAACAAAATAGTTTAATAAATAAACCTTAATAAATAAACATTCCTGCATGTATGTTTTATCCTCCCAACTAGAATGGAAATTCTCTAAGGAAAGGGGCTAAGCTCTACCTACAGCAACTAGGACAACACACTCAACATAGTAGCTGCTTAATGCAATTTGTTTAAAGACGAAGCATTTAACAATACTAAAAGCACAATTGTTGTAAAACAGTATTCAGAAAAAATGGAACTCCAAAGGAGGATGGGATATATAGATATAATTTTCCCTCTTACAGTACAGACATAAAGGATTTAAGAGAAATTTATATGAAAACTTTTGATTCACTGGAAAATACTTCTAAGCAATATACTTCTGTGTTTAAACAAATCTGTATTTACAATTACATCTCTTAAATTATGTTCTTCCTACATTTCACAGTGGTTTTTTTTTTTTTTTTTTTAAATCACACACACACAAACCCATTGCCATCAAGTCCATGTGACTCATAGGGACCCTAGAGGAACTGTCCCATAAAGTTTCTGAGGCTGTAATCTTTTATAAAAGACTGCCACATATTTTGTCTGTAGAGTGGCTAGTGAGTTCGAACCGCAGACATTTCAGTTAGCAGCTGAGTTCTTAAACTTAACCACTGCGCCACTGGGGCTCCTTTTTTTTTTCAATCACAAAGAGTAGTTACAGAATTGCCTATGGCAATCAACCAAGCTTGCTCTCCATCTTTATTCCTCCAAACAGATGTACATACATGACCAGTTTACAAATCTAAAATTCCTGCAGGATTTTATCCAAAGGTGGTCTTCTTGGTGAGATCATCTTTGGAACCCACCACCATCCCAGCACTTTCTTTCCCCCTTACTTGCATTATTTTTCTGCTTAGCACTGAAAACTATCTAACATATTATGCATTGTGCTTATTTACCTCCATTATTGTCTATCTCCCCACTGAAATGTTACAATGATAAGGATTTTTGTCCATTTGGCTGTTTTAACTCAGCACATAGAATAATACCTGATATATACTAGGTACTCAATATAAGACAACGTAACATAACACAAATTAAAAAAAAAAAAAGCAACCCATTGCCATCAAGTTGATCTTGACTCATAGCAACCCATGTGACAGAGTAGAACTGCTACATAGGTTTTCTTGGCTGTAATCTTTATGAAAGTAGACTGCCAAGCCTGTCTTCTGTGACATGGCTGGGTGGGTGCCAACTTTAGGTTAGTAGTCAAGTGCAAACCATTTACACCATCTAGGGATCTAATATAAATAATATATGTTGTATATTATTCTATGTTAAATAATATATTAAAAAAAAAAACAAAAAAACAAACTTGTTGCCATCCAGTTGATTCCGACTCATAGTGACCCTATAGGACAGAGTAGAACTGCCCCATAGGGTTTCTGAGGAATGGCTGGTGGATTCAAACTGCCGATCTTTTGGTTAGCAGCTGAACGCTTAACCACTGTGCAACCAGGGCTCCAAAATATTATGTATCATATATATTAGATTGAATGAATAAATACTGCTGATGTTCTCTTTAAGTTCCTATCACCAAAGGCACATGAGAAGACAGGATGTACAAGGAGAAATATTTTTCTATGCCGACACAAATATGCAGACCGCAGGAGTAGTATGTGGTCAGGACTAGAGCTGGAGCTGTGGAGTTAAACAAACCTGAGTTGAAGCTCTGGCTCGGCCACTTACTAGCATTGTGAATTTGGGCAAATTACTTGTCTAAACTTTAGTTCACACACCCATAAATCTAGGGTAACAAGCATGTGATGGTTAAGGTTGGGTGTCAGCTTGGCTGGGCCACGATCCTCAGTGGTTTGGCAGTTATGATGTAGTTTGGCAGTAGTACGATGTTGTGATCACTTCCAGGATGACATTTGATATAACATGATCACCTCCATGACGGCAACTGCTCTGAGTAGCCAATTAGTTGAAAGGGAGTTTCCTTGAACATGTGGCCTGCATCGAGTATAAGTGGACATTCTGGCAAGGCTTGAGGGATTTTTCTCACTCTGGATCTTGCAGCAGGCTCCTGTTTGTCTGACCTCTGGTTCTTGGGACTTGAGTTAGCATCTTGCCTGCTGTCTTGCCTGATGATCCTGGGTTTGTCAATCTTCTCAGCCTGTAAGCAAGAGCCCTGCTCTCTGACCTGCCAATCTTGGGTTTGCCACCCCTTGGCTATGTTTATCAGAAACCTCTATCCTGACCTATGGACTTGGGACATTCCAGCCTCTACAACTCTATGAGCCATTTCCTTGATATAAATCTCCCTCTATATATATTTATACATTTTACTTCTCTACAGAACCCAGCCTAAGACAAAGCACATCTACCTCATAAATTTGATGTGAGGGTTGAATGATCTTATGTATACAAAACACCATGCAGACTACTTAGCAGATAGCAAGCTCTCAGTAAGAGCTAGATGATGGTGGTAATGGTATTGATGATGAT
Organism: Trichechus manatus latirostris; assembly: GCF_000243295.1. NCBI lineage: Eukaryota > Metazoa > Chordata > Mammalia > Sirenia > Trichechidae > Trichechus > Trichechus manatus. The sequence continues at coordinate 5,407,676 of NW_004444077.1, forward strand.
GAAAAAGAGGATAACGAAGATGGTCGCTATACTGTGACTAGGAATGAAGGTGGGAATATAAACTCAGCAGACGAAACTCTCAGAATCCTCACCCTCCAGCCCCTCTACCTCATTTCTAGCCCATGAATCCATGCATATACATTTGATTATACAGCACTCTGACACTGGATATTCCCAGGAAAGGAGGGATACTAAGAAGGTGCTTTGCCTACATCAATCAAAGAACACGAAGTGCTGGTTTTTTTGTTTTTTGTTTTCTTGCAGCTCTAAGCAGTCCTGTGTCCAGAGAAACAAGAAACATAAAATTTGGACAAACCAAACCTTTGGGGACTGTGTCATTTTGTGGAGTTGAGTTTTCCAAGTAGTTGAGCACTTCCCTAGGTGGTTGTTGTGCCGTCAAGTCAATTCTGACTCACAGCAACCATATAGGACAGAGCAGAACTCCCCCATAGGGTTTCTAGGCTGTAATCTTTACAAGAGCAGATCGCCAGGTCTTTTCTCCCGAGAAGCAGCTGGTAGGTTTGAACTGTCTACCTTTTGTTTTTATTTCGTGTGTGTGTGTGTGTGTGTGTGTGTGTGTTTTATTGTTGTGCTTTAAGTGAAAATTTACAATTCAAGTTAGTCTCTCATACTAAAATTCATACATACATTGTTATGTGACCCTAGTTGCTCTCCCTATACTGTGACAGCACACTC
>NW_004444077.1:5408471-5440348 GCF_000243295.1 Trichechus manatus latirostris
AGCTGCCCATTTAGTCTCATGTATCTACTTGAGCTAAGAAGCACACTCTTCATGAGTATCATTTTATGTCCCATAGTCCAGTCTAATCTTTGAAGTGTTGGCCTCGGGAATGGTTTTAGTTTTGGGCTAACAGAAAGTCCAGGGGCCATGTCTTCCGGGATCCCTCCAGTCTCAATCAAAGCATTAAGTCTGGTCTTTTTACAAGAATTTGAGTTCTGCACCCTACTTTTCTCCTGCTCCGTCAGGGACTCTCTGTTATGTTCCCTCTCAGGGTGATTATTGTGGTAGCCGGGCACCATCCACTTCTTCTGGTCTCAGGCTGATGAAGTGTCTGGTTTATGTGGTCCTTTCTGTCTCTTGGGCTAATACTTTCCTTGTGTCTGTGGTGTTCTTCATTCTCTTTTATTCCAGGTGGGTTGGGACCAAGTGATGCATGGCTGCTCACTAGCTTTTAAGACCCAAGACGCCACTCACCAAAGTGGGATGCAGAACATTTTCTTTATAAACTTTGTTATGACAATTGACTTATAGGTCCCCTAAAAGCATGGTCCCCAGACACCCGCCCCTGCTACTCTGTCCCTCTAAGTGTTTGGCGGTATCCAGGAAACTTCTTAGCTTTGGTTTAGTCCAGTTGTGCTGACTTCCCTCGTAGTGTGTGCTGTCCTTCCCGTCACCTAAGATAATTCCTGTCTACTTTCTAGTTAGTGAATATCCCTCTCCCTCCCTCCCCACCCTCGTAACCATCAAAGAATGTTTTCTTCTGTGTTTAAACCTTTTCTTGATGAACTACCTACCTTTTGGATAGCAGTTGAGCGCTTAACCGTTGCACCATTTGCCCAGGTTATTGTTGTTGTTATAGCAACCCTGTAAGATGTAGGTATCACGATGTTATGGGTTTTAATTTGCTCTTTGTTTTTTTTTTTTAGTTTTTCCAAAATGCATTGCAATTTTAAGCCCAAATCCAGTTTGTGCACTCCCAAGATCTGCTCAGTTCAACAGATTCACCACCAGCTAGGCCTCAAAGCTCCCCCAACTTCATGGCAGGAATGCCCAATTGCTACCGCAACAGACTAAGGAGTACCATCCCCCACAGCACCAACTGACAAAAGAGAGACTATAGCAGGTGAATACTGACCAGACTGTACTCACAAAAGCACCAGCTTCCCACTAGTTCCCCAGGCTCAGAGAACACAATCCAAAAGTGTTGGGGGATTAATGCTCTATGTAGCAGATCTGACCAAAAGAGGTTGCAAACGGGAAAAAGCTAACAGAGAAATTGCTTGCCTTTCTTCTCCAAGTCCCATCCAAGGGTTCCAAGATGCGGTGGTTCTATGTGGCCTCCCTGGAGACATGCAGTATGAGTAAAAATAGGCTGAGTTTTGTTGTGTATCAGCTTAATGATGCACCACTTATTAAGACTCCCTTCTTTCTGACCTCACTTCCCTTTGTCCTTCACTCTTGCTCCCTTGGTATTACAACCTTAATAAAGAATTAGCATGTAATGTACCCCTCAGGCTCTGTTTTTTTAGGGAACCTGGGCTACTACAATAATTCAGACTCTTCACTATAATGATCAGCTATTACACTGTGTGGTAATGAAGTGATGAGCTACCTTTTGGTTTAAGCCATTAAGGAGATACTTAAGGCTATTTATCCAGAATCTATCTGAAGTGTAGTGATTAGATGCTCAGACTCTGGTGCTGACCTGCCTCATTCAAATCCTAACTCCACCATAAACTGTGAAATCCTGGATAAGTAATTTAAAATCAAGCTTTTGTTTCCTCATCCACAAGATATGGATAATCAGAGTACCTACCCCATAGAATCCTTGTAAAAATTAAATAAGTTCATACTTATTTAATGCCTGACACATAATAAACACACAATGGAGGTTAGCTATTTATTTCCACTGTTGCCTAATTAACAGGGTTTTTCTTCCCTCATTGCTGTTAGAGTACCTTCCTATAGCAATATATCTGCTTTGCAACTTCTTAAAATACTGTAGAATTATATACCAAGAAGTCTAACTTGCTAGAACTGTGTGCAAAGTAAAAGTAAATAAGGTCTGGGTCAAAACATGAGAGTTCATGTATATTAGTGCAATTTTTTTTTTATAATAAAAGGGCTGTTTAGTGAAAGGCTCCCAAGTGCAAGTTTGCCTACATCTTGTTTCTTGAGCATATCCTACAAAATTATGAAATTTTATATTCAAGTATTATACATTTTTGAGTCATACTGTATGACTACTGAATATAGAATTTTCAGTTAGCATTAATGCCCCTGAATGCCTCACTATCCTAGCTGTGAAACACAAGAATTTAGCGACCATAAATGGAACTCTCATTCACTCTAATTCTGATTATTTACCTTCTAAGATAAAAATACCAGTCAAGTAGAAGAAGATTACGCCTGCCCTTTTAGCATCTAGTACAATGTTTTATAAAATGCTTACCCAAAATTTAATCACCGTGTTTTGTTTCAAGACTCATTCAGTTTAACTGAAACTGGTAACCAGTTGCCATCGACTCAATTCCAACTCATGGCGACCCCATGTGTATCAGAGTACAACTGTGCTCCATGGGGTTTGCAATAGCTGATTTACCCATCTGGTAAATCTTCCATTAGAAGTAGCCTCAAGGTGCAAGGAAGAAACACATAACTCCACCAACGTTTGGGGAGAGACACATGGCATGTATGAGGGCAGGAGGGCAACATACATGGAAGACCTTAAACTTACTATCTCTACACTCTCATTAAGCATCTCAGGATCTTACACTTGGATATCCCAAACATAGAATCCCCTATCAAAGCTGACCTCAAATCAGTGTTTATTTGTAATAATCATGTTGCTTTATCTAAGGTTCCAGACAATAAAATCAGAAGCACTGTAGCTAGCAGTGCCAGTGGCCCAAAAGTTTGAAAATTATTGATTATGAAATGTGTCACTGACATATAAATTACAATAATAACAAATTAGATAATTATCTATAATAAATAATGGTAACAATGTACAAATTATGGTTAAGTGAAACTCCTTACGGTTTAGGTGAAACCCCCAAAGTACCACTTTTCGGGGTAAGGATAATGAGCCTATGTGAAAGGACTCTGTAACAGTTATTAGTACAACTCTCAAAGGCCATTTTTATTTGCTTCCTGGATCCTGGTGTATTCTTACCTGGTGAATTCCTGAATGAGTGTTATAAAAGAGAGTGGGCCCAAGGAGCAACGCAATTCTCTCGCCAGCCTACTTCTATGAAAAGGCAGTGAGCTCAAAGCTCTTTCCTTCTTGAACTTGCAGATTTCTTACTCTTCATGGGTTAGATTGGGTATAGAAGTTTCAGGGCCCTTCCTTGAGATGCATGAAGGCACCAAGGAGCCAGATTCATGTACATGCAACCTTGGTCTTATATCCTTTGCACTGTTTGTTTGCTGGTACAATAATACATCAGAATGACAACAAACTTAAACTCGCTGTAGATGTCATTCACACAAATCCTCAAATTGGGACTAGATGTTGTGACTTGGCCCAGCTCAGTCACTCCCTTTAATGACTGAGCATTTATTTCTTCCAGAAAGCTGTTCATTTACTAACATTGCTAGGCAGATGCACATTTAACATGAAGCTAACAAAGCCAAAGCTTTCAAACCCAAAGGGAGGACCCTAGCAATGGTTCACACAGTCATACATGTTTGTAAATTTTGCAAAAGTAAAATATTTTAACCACAGTCAATTCAAGCTTCTTCTTCTTTCCTCTCCAACTTCCCTCCATCACATTGTGCATCGTATCAGGGATAGTGACTACAGGCATTTTTGGGATCTAGCTAAGACAGAACTGAGTTAAAAAATATATTTAATTTGCATTTAATGGGATATATTTATGTGATTCACCATCAATTTCATGAATAGACAAATTGTATTAGGCAACCCAGTGTAAGAATGGTTTCCACGAACACTCTTATTACCCACTGCACAGAGATACCCAGCACGAAAGTGAAGGACCAGAATTTGTACCACTATGTGAACATATCTGGTGGTTCTAGTGCTGGAATTAAGGCAGTGATGGAGGAGAAACTAGGGTTGAAATGTACAGAACTAGAAGCTAGTCTATAGGAAAATTCCCCAATCATCAGACATGTAAATGTGTCACTAAAGGATGTGGTTCTTGCCAAAATGGAAGTTAAATGGAAGTTCTCTCCTGAATAATGCAACATGTTGTTGTTCTGTGCTGTCGAGTCCTTTCCGACTCATAGAGACCTTATACAATTATAAATGCGCTATAAATTTTTTCTTTTTTTCTTTTTTAGATGGGACTGTCAGAAATAGAAATTACTAGAATTATTGTATTTAGAGAGCACTGACAAGAGTATTACCGAGAGCTAGCTTATCTGTAACAACCCATACGAGAAGGAAGCTTCATAGAGGTTTATCCAAATTTGACACCAATGTTAAAAATTTACATAGCATTACCTAAAACAAGTTGTGACTTGGAAGAAAAATTTCTATACTCTCAACAATGAAAATCAAATTTCAATCAACCATGCTAGAGGAAAAGTAAATTATTTTTCCATGCTTTCTATAGAAATGATTACAAAATTGTTATCATATGAACAATCAAACCAAAAATATAGAAAAAAATCATTAGAGGAGTGTGGGTGTGTCAGGCATTTAATCTATAAAAATATATCATTTTTCTAAGTTTTGTGATATTTGTGGTATTTGTTGACTTTCAAACTCATAAGTTTCTGTGATTTCTCTTTCTAAACAAATACAATAATTTTGGTGTTAAACTTTTTATACCTTTTCTCAAAGCAGGCACTCAGAATTGTATGAGCTTCAAGTCCTACAAAATTTGGATCCATTTCTGGGGTTAGGCATTCCTTCACAATTAAGCTTTGCTTATATATCAGCATCAACTCACTTTAATGCTGTAGTTATCCCTCACACTGTCTTGCCTCCAATTGGAATTTGTAAAAGTCATCCCACAATGCCAAAGGGTGATGCTAAGGCCACAGTGAACATGATTAATGGCTAGCACAAGACACTTATATTGCAACATGTATCACACAGCTTGCAATTACATGTTCTTCTGTCTCTACCACTGGTTTTCTACTACATAGCCCCTTCAGTGCAAAGCACTCTACCGACAGATAATGGATGCACTACAAATGTGGGAATGGGAGAAGCAAAGGGAAGAAGGGAAGAAGAGAGGGAGAAGCGACAGATCTTTAAGGAAGCAAGTGGAAAAATAAATTATGAAAATGGTTTTAGCTCTAGTTTATAGATTGGGAATAAACCACGAAGTTTTTATGTTTTGTCATAATATCTTTCAATGTGTGTGTACTTCAGATTTTTATCTTAATTCCCTCAAACTTTACTCACTTTTTGGCTTAAGACATTTCACTTCAATATGTTGTTTTACTTGTTGTTATTCTCATCGATGTATTGCTCTATAAAAGCAACCAGAGCCCACATGAAACACAGCCTCTTCTAACCTGAGACCAGAACTAGATGGTGCCCAGCTACCACTATTGGCCATTCTGACAAGGAACACAATATAAGGTCCCGATGGAATGGGAGAAAAATGTAGAACAAAAATCAAATTCTTAAAAAAGGGCAGACCCACTGGATTGATAGAGACTAGAGGAAACCCTGAGACTATTGCTCTAAAATACCCTTTGAACTTGAACTTAAAGCTATTTCTGGAGGTCACCTTTCTGCCAAATTATAAATTGGCTTATAAAATAAACACTGTCACCCAGAAGTAATGTGCTCCCTTAAACAATCAACTATATGAGACCAAAACAGTCAATATTTACCTAAAAGCAAAGATGAAAAGGCAAGGAGGGGAAGGGAAACTACATGAGGAAATACAACAAACAGAACAGAAACAGTGAGAATGCTGACAAATTGTGGAAACTGTAACCAATGTCACAGAACAATTCATATAAAAATCGTTAAATGAGAACCCAATTTGCTGCATAAACTTTCACCTAAAACACAATAAAATTTTTCTATTTAAAAAATAGAAAAAAAAATCAACCAGAATATTAACTATGTTTTGCAAATGGAAATCTGTGAATCTAATCACAGAGAGACGCCTAGAGGAGCCACTAAATCCTATAATGTCCAACGGGAGAATTTGGAGAGTCCTATTATGTTTAATAATTCACATACCAGTGCCCAGAATTTAATATAAATTGAACTGAATCCTACACACCACTCTTTGTAGATTCTGCCTGTCGATAAGACAGACTTTCATAAAAACTGGCAAGCTAAAAATACAGACTACGGCCCATTTTCATTTCAGTGAAACAATGTGAGTATAGTGGCATCGTATAAATATTTATTAAACTCTATAATTCTTTCAACTGTAATGATAAGTGAAAGTATCCTTCAATGTGCATACAAAACATCTTCAAAAAAGCATTTTTAGAAGACTGAAATAAGATGCAAGCTATCCAAAGTCATGAAGGGCAATGAATTTATCCCACTACCTTCCAGAGAGCCACTAATACACGAAGCAAGCTTTTGTTAGGTTTTGCAAGCTCTTCTTACGAGGCTTCTGAAACGTTACTCTTTGTTAACTGAAGAAATAATGACAATTCAGCATCACTTTGCACTGGGGAAATAAGGACCTGACATGAAGGGCCAGATAAGCCATTGAAAATTTGTATTATTAAATATAAAAGGAAGACCACTTACAGAGAAAAGACCACACAAGCTTCCAGGTTGTTGGCTTGCCACCCTTTCTGAATTACCTCTTTATGATTGTCATCATTTTTATCATTTACTAGTTACACATGGACAATGGCAGCTCAGGCTTGATACACAATGGAGACGTAATTACAGATCTCAACCAACACTCCTCTATTAAAACCTAAACTGCCTTCAGCCAACAGTTAAGAAAAGGTCAAGAGGCACACACCTGCTGAAAAGACTAATAAGGACACGCTGTTCATTATTTTCCAGAAGCATCTAATCCTCTCTCCCACCTGGCTTACATGACAACTACTAAGTTCATCTAAACGCTGTGGAGTATTCAGGGCTCCTCTGGGAAACATTATTTTCTATAGAATAATTATGGTCCAAAAGTCTAGAGGTAAGGTTAAAAAATCCAGAGCCAAAAAAAGTTTCTGCTGTCACTTGATCATAACTTCATTCCTAACTTTTGCTTTCTCTTGTCCCAAGGGGAACGTTTTAAGGGCAAGCCTGGGCCAAAATTCAACGAGTCTCTTTTGATCTAGACGAGTGGGGGTAAAAATATCATCTCCAAGAAGAATGAGGACGAGGAACGCCATTTAGTCTGGGTTTATCATGAATTACACCAAAGCTGCCAAATAACATCTGTCGTACTCCTCAACTTGTCAAAGAGGAGTTACTAGGCAAGTTTCGGGAAAAGCAACTTGAAGGATTAACAGCCACACATAACATAAAATATGATTTCTGGAGCCTCTGAATATGAGAAAAAGAAGCTTACATTATATTACATTATGCAAGAGACACACTACTATGGGAATTAGCCATCCCTTTAAATATCTGGGCTGGGGCTGATAGTTTTTTCAATGGCAAAAAGCTCCTCATATTTCTAACAACACAACTTTCTCTCTCTTGGTTTTCGTTCCCTCACTCTTGATTATCTGATGATTAGAGACTGAAGATAAAGATTCTAGACCCAGTGCTAGAAGCTAGTGAACAATTCTTCAATAGAACGAAGTAAATAAAAGCTACTCAATTGAATGTCTTTATTCTTTCCTTGGCCACCAGCTGAAATGAATCCTTCTCCCCATAGGGAATAAATGTACAGTATGACATTTTAGAGCTAGAAGGATCCTGTTCCTACACCATCCAGCCAAATCCCTCTTTTTCTTATGCCTGATAGGACAGCATATTCAGCAAAGCAAAAGTAGTCCTTTACTGCAGAAAAAATGTGGAGAGCAAAAGCTGTACAGTTTCACTTTCTTTCCTTTTAAAATGAAAGCATTGGATAATATTATCTCTCTACTGTTTCTCTGGAGTCCCTGGGTGGTACAATCGGTTAATGCACTCGGCTGTTAATGGAAAGTCTGGTGGTTCCAGTCCACGCAGAGGCACCATGGAAGAAAGGCCTGGCAATCTACTGCCAAAATACCAGCCACTGAAAACCCTATGGAGCACAATTCTACTCTGGCACTCATGGAGTCACCATGAGTTGCAACTGATTCGACGGCAACTGGTTTGGTTTTTTTGGTTACTGTTTATCCAGGGCTCCAGTGAAATATGCCAACGCATCAGAGTACCGTTACAGAAACTGGAGTTAATAGGAATTTCTGGAAAACATCAGTCTTCGAAATATTTTTAAACATGAAATCTGTTTTAGAAATATTTACTTAAGAAAAATATTTTATTAGTCAGGGTCCTGAAAGAAAACAGATGGCACACTCAACTAGGTAATTGAGAAAAGTTTAATAAATAGCCTGTTTGCAAAGGTGTGGACAAGGTTTATGCGGTACTCAAGGGTTAGTAAGAAGAGCAGGGAGCTGTTGCCGTCCAGTAGTAGGACACAACCAGTCGACAGTACCCAGCACGGAGAGAGTGAAAGGGATTAACACCCGGACCAGACTCTAAAGAGTCTTCCTCTCTAAGTTCCCACTGGCAGGGCCAACAAAGTCAGAAAGCAAAGGAGCCCACTCAAGCAACTCATACAGGTCAACCTCCTTGGCACAGAGCAGAAAGTAGGGTGCAGAGTGGATCTGGACAGGCAAATAGGAGAAAGCTAAACATAATACTGAACACAGTTATAAACTTATTTATGGTGGAAATTTTCTGCTGTCAAAAAATAGTAATTAGACTTATAACAATTCATGTGTCTGAGATGCCTCTGTTGGGTGTCTATTCGAATCTAAGTGCACATTAGGTCTCCTAAGCCCTTGATGATGCTCTATCAAAATATTTGGAATAAAAAAGACATTCTATGCTCAGATAAGTTTAAAAATACTTGCTAGAACCTCCATAGAGAGAAAGGTAAAAACAAGTGCACTTGCTTTGTGCATGTGGTTTTTTGAAACAACTGTCCCTACCTCAAGGGATGACTGAATGAGACCATCTGCATAAACCACTTTGCACAGAACTTGGCACATAGTCAGGGCTAATAAATTTTGACTGCTGCCTCCTCTGCCACTAGAATCATCGTGAGCAGCTGCATTCTGATCTCTCAGACAGATGGGGAAACTTTCCACTATGGAAGAACCATGTCCAGTGCCTGTACCTCTTCGTGTCACTAGTATCTGGCCTGGTGCTTCGTGCATAGGTGGTGTTCAGTTAATGTTAGATTAGGAAGACAAGAGTGCTATATCAGGCTGTATTATTATTCAGTATTCATTTCTTCTTCCCCCTGTTGGCGGAGGAGTCTTCTTTGCCCTCATCAGTGTGGGCCAGTTTTGAGCAGAAGTTTTGAGAGGCTCTGCAAGTTTCCAACCCCCTCTTATGCTCCTGTCCTCCACCTTGAGAATATTACATCCCAGGTAGTGGATGCTACTGCAGCCTGGGTGCTGGAATGAAATGATATGTGGAACAGATCTTAACTCATATTCTCCGACAAAGCCGCTTCAGCTGTTCGTCCAGACCCAGGAGCAAGAAAAAAAAAAGTTTATTTCTATAAGCCACTGAGCTGTTGTGATTGTTATACAGCAATAACACATATGCTGAACAAGGTTATAATAGGATGCTGGAGTTGGGGGGTGGTGGTGGTGGATATGAGATTTGCAGTCCATTGCGTGGGAGTTCAAATCCCAGTTCTGCCAACTACCGGATGTGTGACCTTCATTAGGCAAATTCCAGTAAAATCCTACCTTGCAGGATTACTGCAACAATCAGAAATAGTACCTAAAAAGCAGCTAGCACAGTGCCTGGCACATTATAGATATTTGATAAATGGGATAAATAATAAAATTAATAATAATGGATGGCAAAAATATCTTCCCAATTATCCAGGATTAATGTGCTGAAGTGGAAAATGTTTATCCCAATGAAACATTTCTTTAATTAACCTCAGGTAAATAAAATGGTGACATCACTTCTCAAGTTTACAGTTACAAAAAAAATCAAATAGAAAATCACAGTTTAAAATGTACAATGTGTTTTTTCTAAACCTTCTGAAACCTTTAAATTGTCAAGAATCTGAATTCCAGTTGTGGCAAAGAATAAGAATGCATTCTTTGTGAAGAAAAAAAATCATAAAATTGCATCTTCTGGACTGTTGATTTAAATTGTGATCAAATCCAATGTAGTTGGGGCTCCCCAGTTAATCCATTTACTATGCACATTATTAAACATTTATTAAATGCCCATGTGTGGTAAAGAATGCCAAAGGTATGGTTTTGTTCGATGAGCTCAAAATAAAGTCAAGAACATAAAGTTACTAAATGCATCCACTAATCACAGCATACGCAGTTTCACAAAACAGAAGTACTACAGTAACTGAAGCACAGAAATAGATTTTAGATCCATCGGGGAAGGGACTCAGGAAAAAATATCTCCAGTAATGAATTATAAAAGATTTATCTGGGTTGTAAAAATTGACCAGAAAAGAAATTGTTGTAAAGCATGGGCTCAATTCTCTGCCATTCAAAAGAAGAAGGAAAAGGACTATACAGAAAAGACATAACCTGGTAGCCACTTCTCTTAGGAGCCCAAGAAAATTTAAGGCAGTGTTTTCAAACCACATGCAGAAAGAATGTTTGGAGTGCTTCATTAAAAATGCCTGAACTCTTACCCTAGAGCTACTGAATTAGTATGTTTGGAAAGCTGGCCTGGAAATCTGCACTGTTAACAAATTCTCAGGTGATTCATATGCACTGCAAAGTTTGAGAATCACTAGCTAACTCACACTTTTAAACAATCTTTGACACACAACTTAAATGCAAAACTCCAAAGGCAAGATCCCAACAAGTTCAGGGCATTCTATGCCCAAGGGTCAAATGAAAACAGTAAGAGTCTGGACTTGAGACTCAATAACAGCTGCAGGGATAAATAGTCATGCATTCTGCCAGCAGCTCAAACCTTGGTTTTTTAGCTGAAGGATCATTCAACAATCAATTCAACCCAAATGTACCACAGTGATGGCTTCTCTTGTTGGACATTCATTTACCAATCTTCTCCTTAACCCTAGCATCCCCTTGGCACAAGTCCAGGTAGTCATTCCTCATCAGCTTCTTGGGTTTGGATGCTAAAATACTCAAGAGTGAGAGGAGAGGAAATAAGATGGTTGAGAATATTATTATATGGAAAATCTAATCTTCATAAGAGATTTCAACACTCAGTCAAAATCATTTTTTCTACAGCACAGAGGAAAATACAGCATTATTTTCTAAGGGAGGGGAACAGAATAAAGGGAAAAGGAAATTGCTACTATAGTTGCAAAAATTAAAAATCCTATGGAAGATAAACCAAAATCATATGTAATGAATGTAAAGAAAAGAGCACTGGGTTTGGAATGCGGAGCTGTGGGTTCTAGATCCAGCTATATCCTCTATTGGATAAAGCCGGCACAACTGACTTAGCTACTCTTTAACCCAAAGGAGTTAATGCTTACAGGAAAGAGCTTTTTAAGCCACAAAGCAATGTCAAAATGCCAAAATGTAAGTGGCATTATTATCATCGATGGCAAATTTCTTTTATCTAATCAGACTACAGCAGTACAAATGCAGAGCCATGAGTTGTTTTCTTCAACACAGGCAAAGGACATCAAACTCATTGAGTCAAGAATTATAACGGCAGTTTTATCATCAGATGAAACTATACATATATTTCCTAAAATAACATCAACATGAGAACAAAATAACAGTACAAATGGGGAAAATCTAGGCCACTCTCACCAAATTGTTCCTGCCCTTCACGGCATCAAGCGAGACCAAGGTACAATTTCCTGAGAAAAACGACCTGGTGTCGCTTGATATAGTCATCTATATAGCTAAATGGTTCATCTGGATACCTTCCTGTTGACCTACCTAACCACATCCACCTGAGTCCAAATGCTGGTCTTGGTCAAGGGAGAGACATACAAACAAAAATATGAGGCAAAAAGGAAGAATGATTAATGGTCAATGCCAGCAATAAATGTGTCCAGAGTTGTAGGGACTTCATTGCAGTTTTGAGATCAATACCAAATTCAAGTGTACCTAAGAACATGCAAGGAAATTCATACTTCTCTTTAGACGGGAGATGGCATAGTAAATAGTTACTCAGCGATAAGTTTGAAACTTTACCAATTGCCGTGGAGTTGATTCCAATTCATGGCGACCCCATGTGTGTCGGAGTAGAACTGTGCCCCACAGAGTTTTCAATGGCTGAGGTTTTGGATATAGATGCGTTTCTTCCAAGTCACCTCTGGCTGGACTAGAACCTCCAAACTTTTGGTTAGCAGCTAAGCATGTTTACAGTTTGCACCACCCAGGGATTCCAAGTTTGAAATTAGGCTCCAAGTTATATATCATCTTTGAACCTCAGTTCATGAGTTGATGACTATTAGTCCTACCTCATGGGGCTATTGGGAGAATGAAACAAGACCTACATATAAAGCCCTTTGTATAGTGTCTTGTGTATGTTAAGTACTCAATGAAGCCGTTATTAGTAGTGGTAAAGTATTAGAACAGAGTAGGCACTCAATAATGATTACTTTCTTTCCTTTCTTGTTTTGTGCTTCAAAGATGGAAATATATTCCAAACGAATGACAAAGGATATGTAATAAAATACAGTATGTGGTTCAGTCAGGACCCAATTATCCTGACATTTACCTTTTTTTCCTTCATTATGGTTATGGAGTCTAAGTTTTACAATTTACACTGGCCAGAATTAGACCTTGTTATTTCCAAAATTACAGTTTAAAAGTTTGAGATGGTACATACAGCTTTGTAACTCCCATTTAATATTTAATGCAGTTTCTCAAATCCTTTTTCTAGTACTATTGATATACAGTTAGTATCACTATAACGACACCTTCCCAAGACCTATTCACAATTGCATTATCATCATCATCATCATCACTGGGAGCAAAGTATCCTATGAGTGTTGTAGAAAAGTGATTTAATGTATGCAAATGCGCCCTGAAAACTGTAAAGTGCTAATACTACCATTTACACAAGAACAGAGAAGATACAGCCCTTAATCTTGATACGTCTACGATCTAAAAAAGAAGACTAGAGAAATGTGCAGTGCTAATAAAGGGACACACATGCACGCGTGTGTCCAGGCAAACGCACATTTAAAGAGAAATAATGACAGTAATTAGTATTAAAAAAAAAAGTCTGTGTCTGTATCTATGATGCAGAGTGAATCAGTAGGTGGGGGCAATGAAACTATTGGGGCAATTTTACTCCCCTCTTCAAAAATATTTCCTATAAAAATTAATTCTTATAAATAAAATTTAAAAAAAAATAGATGTTATAAATATAATCCAGACTATATCTCCTCTATCATCTGCATTATGTGTAGAGACACACCTCCACATATTAATGAAGTACACACAGAGTGAATGTCTGTCGTTCAAGGGCCAACCGTGCCTGTGAAACGTGAAAGAGCCAAGCACCTAATGCATATCACTTCAGCAAACCATGAGTGTAAATGGAAGGATTCATACACAAATCCATTGAAAATCTATTTCATACTTCTAATTTAAAGCCAATTCAAATGTAATTTATCAGGGCCCTTAATTTAGTGAAGGTCAAGAGTGCAATCAACAGAGGTGACAATTACTTATGCTTATCAAAAGATAATCTGGTAGCAGTAGTAATGAACAATAAAAAATCAGGGACTTCCATGGAAACCCAAGACCTTACTGTATAAACAGGTCGTCTTACAAACCAACACATCCTAAGACATAGCTTTTACTTGCATCATCTCTGCATCAAATACAACCTCATTTGTCAGTCTATTTTACTGCCAGAATATCCTTTCCTATGTTGACGATTCGAGAGGTAAAACAACGCTTCTGGCACAAATGTTAAACTTACCACTCTCGTCATCTATATTAAACCTTCCAAGGCCACTGCCATCCCTGATGGAGTACTGGATCTCTCCATCCCTCCCGGAGTCTTCATCATGGGCAGTCACCTGCAGCACACTTGTTCCAATGCGTGAGTTTTCTTTTACAGATCCAACAACAGCAAAGTCTGGGAAGTAAGGGGTGTGGAGGTTTTCGTTGACATCCACAACTTCCACCTCAACAAAGGAAACAGATGACAGAGAGACAGGCCGCCCTTTGTCTTTGGCCCGGACCGTGAGGTTATAGAACTGCTGCTTTTCATAGTCAAGTTCTTTGCTCAAGCGGATGGCACCACTTGCTTTGTCGATTTCAAATCTCCCATTATAATCATTGACCAAAGAGTAGCGCACTTGACCTCCCAATCCAAGATCCGGATCGTGGGTCTCCAGCCAAGCAATGACAGTGCCAACAGGGAGATCTTCAAGAACCTTCACACTATAGCTACTGGGAATGAAAGCTGGGGAGCAGTCATTGACATCATCCAAAAACACCTTGAGAGTGACAACAGAAAACAGTTGCTGACCACCTTCTGACTTGTCCCTGGCTTCTATTTTTAAAGAATAGTTTGATTTAGATTCACGGTCCAGTTGGTCAGTTACATAAACAATTCCAGTTGAGCTATTGATGCCAAACTGCTGTGTATCAGTCAAGACAGAGTAAGTCACTTCGCCATTGGAACCCAAGTCTTTGTCTCTGGCTTCCACTTGAATAATCTCAGTACCGATACTTGAACTTTCAAGAATGTTAACTGAGTAACTGTCTTGAAGAAAAATCGGGTTATTGTCATTAGCATCCTCCACATTGATGGTCAGCAACCTCCACGAAGACTTCTGTGGATTACCTAAATCATAGATGGTGATATTAAGGAGATAGAAGTCTGTTTGCTCTCGATCCATGGGCATAAGGACTTTAAGTTGCCCAGTCTCCATATCAATATTAAAGCAGCTGTCCGTATTTCCATCAGATATTGTAAATAGCACCTTTCCATTGAAGCCAGAGTCGGCATCATAGGCTTTAATCTTCAGGATGTTAGCACCAACTGGCAAATCCTCCTTCACAGCCACATCAGAAGGAAAAGACTTGTCAAAGTGTGGTCCTTGCCTATTAACTGAATAAAAGTCAAGAAATCCATCTTCCAGATTCAGCTTCCCATTCGCTTTTGCCTTAATGAGCAGTTTCTCTGCCAGCTTTTGAGCCACACGCGTTTCTCTGCAACTGAAGCTCTTTGAAGAAACCTTCCCATGGAGGACTGAAATGTTAACAGACATGGGGTCTGCAAAGTTCTCTCCATCAGTTGCCGTAATCCTGAGGCCAAAATTACCATTTTTAATGCCAGAATTCATCAGTGACTTTTTAAGCTGTAAAACACCAGAGTCTGGGTTTAAATAAAAGAAACCGAGTTCATTTCCAGAGATGATTTTGTACTTCACAAGTTCAAGTTCATCAATATCAATGGCTGAGACAGCCGTGATGTGACCCCCAACTGGAAAGTCATAGGAAATAACTCCTTGGCAAGCAACTTTTTCAAAGAGAGGGCTGTTGTCATTGACGTTTCCTATTCGAATAGTCACATTTACCTCACTTTCATGTCGGTATGGCGAACCCCAGTCAGAGGCTCTTACAATAAACCTGTAATTTTCCGGAGAGGATTCAAAATCCAGTTCTTCAGTTGTGCTAATAACACCTGTAAACTGGTTAATGGCAAATGGTAACAAATTCAGGCTGGCGATATTATAGGTGATATACCCATTTTCTCCTTTATCCTTATCAGAAGCTGAAACTGTCAGAATGCTCGTTCCCACCGGAACACTTTCATTCACGAAAGCATCATACAGTGGCTGCTGAAATTCTGGGGTGTGGTCATTTGCGTCTTCTATGCTGACAGTAACTTGTGCTTTTAAATCCCCTTCCCTGTTTGTCACCCCCAGTTTATAAACCTCCTTCTTAATGGTATTCAGTGGCCGCGCTGTGACAATCAGACCAGACTGAGGATTAATTTTAAAGTACTCTGCATCCTCACCAGGAGATAATTTGTATTCCACATCTAGCGGTTCAGGACTTAATTTTACTATAGCAACCACTACACCAGGAGGCGAAATTTCACTGATGCTCACATCATACACTTCTTTTTCAAATCTCACTGGGACAGTGTCTCTTTTGGGGTTGGCAATGTGGACTATCTTCACTGCAGAAAACTTCTGAGGTGACCCCTTGTCTTTTGCTTGAAGAGTGAGATTGTAGCCGTACGGAAAGCTCTGCCAGTCAATCTGCTTTTTCTCCTGAATCTTGTACTCGTTCAGCCACTTTCCTTCCTTGGCCAGGAAAAACTGATCTAGAGGATCCCCAGCCACAATGGAAACAGATTCAATCTCTCCATTGGCCCCCTCATCTAGGTCATCGACGGTCACTACAGCATATGTTGGCTCTTTGTCCAATGAGAAAGGAGTATGAGTGACTACATGGATAGTTGGGGCATGTTCATTTATCCGTTCAATGTGAACGTACAGCTTTGCAGTACTGCTCACTCCATTGTTTCCATAGAGTTTCATCCCCCGGTCCACAGCCAAAATTTCCAGATCATACCTATTCTTCTCATCATAATTTAAGCGTCCACTTAAAGAGATGACACCACTCGTGGGGTGAACTGAAAAGAGATCAACTTTGTTTTTAAAGTAGTAGTAGAATTCTCCATTGGAACCAATGTCTGCATCTGTCGCTGTCACCTGGGCGACACTAGTCCTTAAAGGTGTGCTTTCTGCGATTGTAACAGAGTATGTTGTGGGTGAAAACAAAGGTCTCAGATCATTCATATCTAAAACCTGTATATTCACTTTGGTCCATGCTTCTAAATCTTCTCCTCTGACAGAACCTTTAACTATCAATAAATAATTGTCCTGTATTTCCCTATTCAATATGGCAGAATTGCCACCTTTAGTTCTTATTCGGAGGAAACAGAAATCTGCAATGATGACTTCCTCTGCTTTGAAAAAGCCTTCCTCATCTCCAGATACTATTCTGTATTTGATATCCCAGGACAGATCTATCAAGGTGATGCCCATTCTACTCTGGCTGTTGACATAGGTCCTTGCTGCTGAGTTCTCATACACAGTAGCATTATAAATGGAATGTGTGAAGTGGAAGCCCAGGGGCCCAGTCCTTGGCAGCCCCTGGGAGACAGTGGCCAAAAGCTTGAGAAGCAGGAGGATGAGGCAAGGAGGAGGCCGTGTGCCCACACAGTATCCCATAATTATATCCATCACATCATACTTCCATCCTGAAGGGAAAAAAGAAGAGAGAAAAGACAAATTAACCTAGAGAAAAGTGGAAGAAGGAATAGGAAATAGTTAATAAAATTAATATGAAGTAATAATGAACCAGTGCATTTTTAAAACTTTAGTATAAATCTTTTTACTAAAACAGCCAATAAAAGAAAAAATTAGAAACTTCACCACTACTAGATGATAAGGAATTTAAAATCACTAGGATTTAACCTTACTTTATTTTTTTTTTCAAGAACACTTTTACAGCGCTGATTGAAGTGTTCATTGGTACAAGATTTCTTCCTTTCTCAAGGTCTATGTAGAAATATGTATTGGAAGCCTTAAAAATACACTTATTTTTGACTCAGTAATTACTCTGAGAAATAATTAAACAAATATTCATCATAGCACAGCTGAAAATACAAAAATCGAAAAGACAATAAATGCCTATCTACAGAGAATCCATTAAATAATTTGTGGTGCATTCATAAAATGGAATACTATGCAACCATTAAAAATAATGGTAAAGATGTATATTTTCAGATTCAGAAAGATGTAACACTAAGTGAAAAATGAAGATCATATAAAACAGTATATGTAGCATATGGTATGATGCAATTATTATTTAAACATCTGTATGTAAACTGCATTCTACACTTAAAAGGATGAACTGTGTTGTGGGGTTTGGGGGCTTATTTGCATCTCCTAATTTTTCTTCAGTGAACAATATTCATCAATGTTTATATAATTATTTATATAATTTTTAAAGAAAGATATCACCACGATGTTTTACTTTTAAAATGATCAAGATTTACTCATAATCCCATACCACCAGCATGAGCAAAAATATCATGAAACGAACAAAGCAGAGATGATGATCCCTAAGCAGTTACATGATCTTAGTGATACTCATGAGTGAACTGTGCACGCTACTCAGAATAAAGGAGATAAAAGCAACTTTCAGCAAGAAAAATCTAAGCAATTACAACCGGTACTTCCAATTATTTTTATCAGCCATCACTACAGCTCTAGGACTATGTGGATTAAAAGTTAAAAACATTTTCCTATTTTAACCATTAAAATCTGTCAAGTCTTTAAATAGAGGGCAAAAGGTCTGTTTTAACAAGGAACAGTTAAGTCTATTTACTCCCTGATGGGTGGGATTTGTAGAACTCCCACATATGGGCTCTTCCACCCAGCCACACTCCCGAGCCTCTTCAATTCTTTTCTCTCTTCTTCCTTTCTTCCTCAGGAGGGGGTGGGGAGATGAGAGGGAGTTGGGATAAGAAGGCATGGGAAATGAATTCTTTAGAGGGCACACTGTAATTTAGGCATAAATAATAAATGCCAGACATTTTCACTATATTTTATTCACTCCCCAGTACTGCCTTAAGCAATAGGTACTATTTTAGCCAATTACAGGTTAGAAAACTGGGTCAGAGAAGTGAACTCATTTGGTTGGGGCACTGGCCCAACCAATGTCCCTCAGCTTGTACATAGCAAAGACCTCAAACCCTAGGGTTTCTTACTCTAAAATTTATTCTCTGTTCCACCACACCATTATCCTTTCTAAATTATATGTAAGCAAGACTGAAATAATTAAAGCCCCTGTGAAACATATGTAGGGGCCACTGGTAATTCAGTGGTAGAATTCTTGCCCTTCATGCAAGAGACTCAGGTGCCATTCCCAGCCAGTGCACCTCATGCACAGCCGCCACTTGTCTGTCAGTGGTGGTTTATGTGTTGTTATGATGCTAAACAGGTTTCAGACTAGGAAGAAAGGCCTGGCAATCTACTTCTGAAAATCAGCCGATGAAAACCTTACAGATCACAAAAGTCTGATCAGTAACTGATTATGGGGATGGTGCAGGACTGGGAAGAGTTCATTCCATGTGCATTTTACTTTACTTTTATGACTCCATGGCAGCTAACAACAACAGCAGAAACATATATGGGCATAACTTAATTCTATTAAACTAGTTAACAGTTGGAAACCCTGGTGGCATAGTGGTTAAGAGCTACGGCTGCTAACCAAAAGGTCAGCAATTCGAAACCACCAGGCACCCGCTGGAAACTCTATGGGGCAGTTCTACTCTGTCTTATAGGGTCACTATGAGTCAGAATCGACTCAATGGCAACTGGTTTGTTTTTTTTTTTTCAGTTAACAGTTATCATTGATGGAAAAGCATAAAATCCACCCAACATCTCTATTTGGTTATCTATTTTCTGGAGTTAAACTAGTTCTAATTACTGGCTGTAAGTTGAAAAATTCCCTGTAGAAGAATAACATTTTAAAATACTACAAATATAGTTTGTAAAATGTTTTTGTAACCAAGTTTGGCAAGGCAGATATTACTAATGCCCTTTTTGTAGATGAGGACATGAAGCCTCATTTTCTTAGCAGGAGAGTCTAGATGAGAACTCAGCCTCTATATACCCACAAGGCTTTTCCATTTTTTTCCAACCCTGCTCTACAGGAGACGCCCATAAAGCAAAATGCTGAGCAGGCATGTGTTGGGTCCCACCTGGGGATGAAATCTGTCCTGCTGTTCTCGTCCGCTGAAGTAATAGGAAACACTGAGTAGGCAGTCAGAAAAAGTAAAAAGTTTCATATAGGAGTTTTATAGGCAGAATAAGGAGCCCTGTTGCACAGTGGTCAAGCCCTCGTCTGCTAACTGAAAGGTCAGCGGTTTGAACCCACCAGCTGCTCTGCAGGAGAAGACTGTGAGCGTCTGCTTCAGTAAAGATCACAGCCTTGGAAACCCTATGGGGAAGTTCCACTCTGTTCTCCAGGGTCACTGTGAGTCTAAATAGACTTGACAGCAACAGGTTTTTCTTCTTTATAGGCAAACTAGACAGCAAAAATGAAAAGCAGGGAGATGGGATAACTCTATAAAAGAACTTGAATCTCAAAGTTAATTTCACAAGCAGTTGCTCTGGCTGTCTGTCCTTGGGTAACACCTCGGGTGCTAAGTGTGTGAAGCAGGAAGGCTGTGGGGGCACTGGCACAGGGAACCAGGCAAGAAGGAAATCAGATGGCAGCTAGCAACCTTCCTGCTGGAGGTCCCTGCAAAGACACCATTGGGCTACAAGTCATGTCAGAGGACATTTTGTTAGTAAAATAGCATATTTTAGTTTTGTGAATATGGTAGGTTCAAATGTCCTACCCTGGAGGGTGAAGAATCCCATGGGACCAGTGTGATTGGAGGTGCTTTAGTGGAACATACTCGGTTGAAAATGGAAGCAACAGACCCCTCTTTAGGGATCACAGATGTACACAAGCAGAACTTTCCTAATACCCCATAACCTAAACAGACTCTTTTATTTCAGCATCTGGAAATGCTCCAAAGTTGAAGCGTATTTTTTTAGGTTCACTGTGAACACGGTGGAGTGAGACACAGCTCTTTTTAGGAAATGACCAAAGGCAGTGTTACCCCTTGAATAAAAAACCAGGGCTTCCCTCAGCACGTACCCAAGAAACCCCAATTCAGCTTCTCCCTCATTCCCCACTCACGAGTCTAAACTAAAGAGACTGCCTGTGAGAGCAGTTTTGCTGCTTCTCACCCAAGGAATCTGAACTCTGTGGCCATCAGAGTAGAAAATCGTCTCAATGGTAAATTCAGTTCAGCTGAACTCTTTGTGAGTGGAATGCACTCGGCTGCTAACTGAAACGTTGGCAGTTCAAGTCCACCCAGAGGTTCCTCAGAAGAAAGGCCTGGAGATTTACTCCTGAAAAATCAGGCATTGAAAACCCTACAGAGCACAGTTCTACTCAGACACTCACAGGCTCGCTGTGAGTCAGAACCAGCTCGACAGCAACTGGTTCTGGAACTCTTAATCTGTCGCCCGTCCTAGCCCTGGATGCCAAGTGAAGGAAACCTGATGGGGGTGGGGCGTGTTTGTGCATCTTTGTATTCCCAGCACCGTACCTACCTACCTACCTGCTTACCACGTAGGCGGTACACAATACTGTTCGCTGAATAGGACATTAAAGTTTAGATATAACCAGAAGTCCAGAAGTCTTTAACGTGCTCAGCTTCCAAATCCCGAAAACTTAGCACATCTTACTCCAGGAAACAGAATCACGGAGTTATGCAGGCTCAAAGGAACCTTAAAGATCATCTGGTCCAATCTCCTGAGTTTATAGGTAAGAAAACGAAGGCCCATACCTACAAAGAGAATCCCCTAATATTTGGACTCAGTTCTCTTGGGTTCAGAGCTGATACCAAACTGAAACCTGTGTCAATTGAATTAGCTTTTCCTTGACTTACGTAACATATTAGACCTGTGATTTATCATCATTTTGTAGTGATCTTCTTTTCCTGCCACCTTCTTACCCTCTTGGTACTACTACCTCCTCCGAAGTAGTTAGCTGTTTATAAGTCACATTCAAGTGCCTTAGGGGAATGGTTGCTTTTACAAACCCTCTGTGAATCATTCAAAGAAAGAATGTCTTCATAGTATTAAAAATAAAAATAAAAAATCATGAAATTGAACTATTTGAAAATTGGTATTTTTTGCATACTGAGATTTTTATCCAGCAAGAAAGATTCACTCTGCTGGAATTAGTTGCTTATGAACTAGAATCAACGGCCTTAAATGCAAATAGAAAATACTTCACAACAAGCTCAACTGGAACAGTATCACTGTGTACTGAAATTTGGATTTAACTCCAAAAGACTAGGCGAGACTAAGCCTGTTAGGTTCAGTTGCTGAAACTAAAATATCTCATAAGGTTTTTGTATGTTTATTTTCTCAAAAAAAAAAAAAAAAAAAGTCCTACCTAGTACAAATTAATTAAAAGCTTTTGCAGTTTTCCGATTGATTTAGGAGATAAATGATTGCTATAATTAAGGAATTCCGTAAAATCTTGCACAATAAATACTAGAATATGATTTTGCCTCCTTTTTTAGCATGCCAAGATGACTCTTAGGATGTTTTAAAAAACAGTATTGCCTTTTCCGCATTGTAGCCAGGCTATTTGTGAAGCCAATGTGATAGTTGTGGTATTTTAGACGCTCTGCATGTTGATTTATTCCACTGCTTCTGGATTAGTTTAAAGGAAGCACTTAGTTCCCAAACTCAAGCCTATTTTCTACAACCTAGTAACATAATCAATAATTTTTTATATACTCTCCAAAGAGATCATCTAGCCATTAATCTTTGAGACAATTATTTTGCAGAGGCAGTCCTGGCCATGCTTCCCCATTCTGCCTTTCCCACTCCTTCAGGGTGGGTTTTAGGGTGGACCTTACTTAGAAGGAGATTTTTCATTTCAAGAAGAAATACCAGAAACCTCAGTGGCAGAGAACAACTCTCACCAAGGCCGGGTCTCTGGGAGTGTGCTGACTTTCCAAGATGCCTGGGCTCTCTTTGGTAACCAGGTGGAGCTGTTTCTGCCATCATTAAAATGGCCTCCATTAATAGCAGAGTCTTGAGAACAGGAAAAAGGAATCTTGAAAAATATTCTATTTTTGCCCCATCTCTTCCTATATCATGTATTTTAAAAGGGTTTTGTTACCCAGACAGAGATGGTGCTTGGGAAATGCACTACAAGGGCTGTGAAAAAAAAAGGACAAAGTCAATACATGAAAAGCCTTCCATTTACAAGCATCCTTGATGAAGGTGACTTTGTTAGAACTGCAAATGGAAGGTGAATCCCTGCTCAGGTGTGTGCTGTGACTGAGCCCTCACCTATGCAAAGGCAGCATAGCACAGTGGTTCCAGAACACAGATTTTGGTGCCTGACTGCCAGGGTTTGAATCCCAGTTCTGCCATTTACTAGCTGTGTAAACATGGGCAATTTATTTAGCCTCTCTGTATCTCAGTTTCCTCTTTAAAATGAGAATGATAGCGTGCATACCAAATAGGGTTTAATGAGTATTATATAATTCCTATCTAGTATCGTCATTAAGGAGCCTTGATGGCACAGTGGTTAAGTGCTTGGCTGCTAACCAAAAGGTCAGTGGTTCAAACCCACCAGCCACTACAGTTTGATGGGCAGTCTGCTTGCATAAATTGTACAGCCTTGGAAGCCCTATGGGACACTACTACTCTGTCCTACCGGGTCGCTATGAGTCAGAACAGACTCGATGACCATGGGTTTGATTACTTGGTTTGATGTTGTCATTAACTAGAAGTCCCTGGGTGTTACAAACACTTAACATGCTCAGCTGCTAACCAAAAGGTTGGAGGTTCAAGTCCATTCAAAAGTGCCTCAGAAGAAAAGCATGGCAATCTATTTTTGAAAAATCAGCTACTGAAAACCATAAGAACACAGTTCTACTTTGACACACAATGTTGTTATGAGTTGGAATTGACTCAAAGGCAACTGGTTACTGGTTATCGTCATTAACTAAGTCCTTTTTTAGAGAAGACAAAATCTGTGAGCCACAAGATAGAGGAGGAAATTTACAATCTACTCTGATGCTTTCTTTCCAATAGGAAGAGCCACATCAACGGTAATGGAAAGCATATCATTTCTTTCCTAAGGGCAAAGAGGATTTATGTTTAGAGTGGTAAAGAGTAGAGACACAAAGGTCAGAGAAACCGGAGCTGAATCCAGGCTTTGCTTCCGACTGGCTGGGTAACCTTGGGCTAATACTTAAATTTGAGGAAACCTGAGTTTCCCTGTATTTAAATAGGGATTATAAGAGTCCCTACTGTCATGTAAACGGCTTAGTACAGTGTCTGGCACACCTTAAGTGTTCAATAAATATTAACGGAGATTATTTTCAAGGTGTTTAGAAGAAAGTATACAAAATGAAAAACAAGTGAAAACTGTGTTAAAGATAAAGAGTTGAGATGTGGGCTGTCCATAGGGTAGCCTGTCTTAATTTGAAAGTCCTTCAACAGATCCTAGACTCGTGCCAAGGATCAGGGTCAGGGCCAGAAGGGGGTCCTGTGCATGGTAATACAGGCCAAGGGCTATTACCAAGGCTCTGTAACTTATTCCAACTCCCGAACGTACACTTTCAACTTCAGAAACTGTAGCTGCATTAGTGAACTGCTCCTCAGACCTGGCATTTAATTCTTGGGGACTTCTAGCAGGATTTCTTCTAGCAATGATGAGTTCCAGAACAGCTAGATACTGCTAAACCTTATCTTCCAGAGCAGCCTAATCTGATATCGCCAAAATTACCATCCTCATGGCACTACTTTATGTTCTGGGTCCTTGCTCCTGAAATCAGTTATAGACTATCTGTATGACACACTTGGGAATAAAGTTATACTCTCTAGCTGCTGCTAATGGCTGCCTGAAAAGAAAGCAAAATATTTACTCTGTATTTTTTTTGAAACAAACCATTGTAGCTGGACAGCGAATATGGCAATATACTAGGTATTTGGGTCACAAATAATTCACATCATGCCATTACTCAGATTAAATGATAATATACTGGGCCAGAGCCATGGAAAGTCACTGAATTTTACAGCCAAAAGGACCATAAAATGGTCTAGCTCAACACCCTAGTTTTATAGTTGAGGAAATAGACTGAAAGAGGTTAAGCAATTTGGACAAGATCACACAGCTTGCCAGTAAAAAACCTAAAATTGGACCTAAGACGTCCATTGTGAATTTGACTCTGATATTGCTATTCCTTCCTTTAAGAACACAGGTCTTACATTCATGCCTAAAATTTTACTTGTCTTCTAAGGTTCACTCTAAAGGCTATCAACTCTATAAAGCTATCCCTAATTCCCAATCTAAAAGTGAGCTCCACTCCTTCTAAGGCTGAGATTCTCAAAGTGAAGCAAGCATCAAAATCATTGCAAGTCTTGTTAGAGATAAGATTGATGGGCTCCACCCCCAATGTTTTTCACCCCATTGGTCCCTGCGGAGGACCCAGAATTTACAATTCTAACAGAGTTCCCAAGAGATGTTGCTCCTGGGACCATACTTTGAGAACCATTACGCTAAACTTAGTCCTTATTTTAGATACATACGTGGTTCTCTCTGAAGAGGAGCCTGGTGGTACAAGCATTTTGCAATCAGCTGTTAACCTAGAGGCTGGCAGTTCGAACCCACTCAGCCGCTCTTCAGAAGAAAAGCATGGAAAACTGTTTCCATAAAGATTACAGACAAGAAAACCCTATGAAGCAGTTCTACTCTATAACACATGGAATTACCATGAGTTGGAATCAAGCAGATGGCAACAGGGTTGGTTTTGGTTTTTACCTCTGTGATAGCATTCTCTTCCTTGTATTAAAGCTATGTATACGTGTCTTTAAGTTATATACTGGACTAAGCTCCCTGAAGGTAAGCTCTGAGCCTTATTTCTTCTTCTTACAGTATCTAACAAAATGCCTTGAAAAATCAAGAACTCTATTTATTTTTGTTGAATGAAACTGGGCTAGTCAGCATGCACATAAGTCTACAGAATGCTCCAGGGAAAGGACAAAAGTGTGCTTCAGACAAATTAAGAATTAAAAAACCAAACCAAACTTGTTGCCAACAAGTTGATTCTGACTCATAACAGTCCTATAGGACAGAGTTAGAACTGCCCCATAGGGTTTCCAAGGAGTGGTTGGTGGATTTGAACTGCCAACCTTCTGGTTAGCAGCCATAGCTCTTAACCACTACGGCACCAGGGCTCCAAGTTAGGATGAGAATCATAAGAATTAGAGACCCTAGGGAAACAGATAGTCTACCATTTCTCAAACTGTATTCCATGAAACTCTAACTCTTTGAGATGTTAATAGGTGTGTACCTAAAAAAAACTTTTAGGAAACACTGGTTAAACAAAGATAAGCAGATTTCTTACTTTAGAACTTCTTGGGATCCTTAAATATGCTTCAAAATAAACCCACCCCATCTCCCAAGATCCTTAGTCACTCTCTAATAATTTACCATGACTTATACTTCTTATCTCATACAAAAGTACCATATATGTTTATTGTCTAGTTCCACTATTAGAAATAAAGTTCCATGGTATATAGCAGGGACTCAGTAAATACTTGTATGCACAAGTATACTATGTAAATTGTGATCCAAAGAAAAACAATACACAAATTTCTAAAATCTGTTTGATCATGAATTCACCCATATGCCTGCATCTGCATCACATATAGAAGAAAGTTTTCTAAGGAGAAGCTAGTTTGCTCTGTAAACTTTCATCTAAAGTACAATAAATAAATAAACAAAAGAAGAAGAAAGAGAGTTTTGTGGAAGATAGTTGGGGAAAGAGTGATGGAGTCCAAGCCAGACACTGAGAATCAGACAGGTCAAAATCTGCTTGTGAAGCTTTGGTGGTGGGCTGTACTCCTAAGATTCTTTTTTTTTTTTTTAATTGTTGTGCTTTAAGTGAAAGTTTACAATTCAAATTAGTCTCTCATACAAAAATTTATACACATTGTTATGTGACCCTAATTGCTCTCCCTATACTGTGACAGCACACTCCTCCTTTCCACCCTGGATTTCCCATGTCCATTCAACCAGCTTCTGACCCTCTCTGCCTTTTCATCTCGCCTCTGGAGAGCAACTGCCCATTTGGTCTCATGTATCTACTGGAGCTAAGAAGCACACGCCTCATGAGTATCATTTTATGTCCCATAGTCCAGTCTAATCTTTGTCTGAAGAGTTGGCCTCAGGAATGGTTTTAGTTTGGGGCTAACAGAGATTCTGGGGGTCATGTCTTCCCGGGTCCCTCCAGTCTCAATGAAACCATTAAGTCTGGTCTTTTTACTAGAATTTGAGTTCTGCACCCCACTTTTCTGCTCCATCAGGGACTTTCTGTTGTGCTCCCTGTTGGGGCAGTCATTGGTGGTAGCCGGGCACCATCTAGTTCTTCTGGTTTCAGGCTAATGTAATCTTTGGTTTATGTGGCCCTGTCTGTCTCTTGGGCTAATATTTTCCTTGTGTCTTTGGTGTTATTCATTCTTCTTTGCTCCGGGTGGGTTGGGACCAAGCAATGCATCTTAGATGGCCGCTCACTAGCTTTTAAGACCCCAGATACCACTCATTAAAGTGGGATGCAGAAAATTTTCTTAATAAACTTTGTTATGCCAGTTGACCTAGATGTCCCCTGAAATCATGGGCCCTAGACCCCCGCCCCTGCTACTCTGTCCCTCAAAGTGTTTGACTGTATTCAGGAAACTTCTGAGCTTTTGGTTTCGTCCAGTTGCACTAACTTCCCCTGTAGTGTGTGTTGTCCTTCCCTTCATCTGATTCTTGTCTACTATCTAGTTAATGAATATCCCTCTCCCTCCCTCCTCACCCTCATAACCATCAGAGAATGTTTTCTTCTGTGTTTAAACCTTTTCTTGAGTTCTTATAATAGTGGTCTTACACAATATTTGTCCTTTTGCGACTGACTAAATTCACTCAGCATAATGCCCTCCAGATTCCTCCATGTTATGTTTCACGGATTCATCACTGTTCTTTATCATTGCATAGTATTCCATTCTGTGAATATACCATAATTTGTTTAGCCATTCCTCCACCAATGGGCACCTAGGTTGTTTCCAATTTTTTGCGATCGTGAACAGTGCTGCATTGAACTTGGGTGTGCATGTATCTATTCATGTGATAGCTCTTATTTCTTTAGGATATATTTCAAGGAGTGGGATTGCTGGATCATATGGTACTTCTTTTTCTAGCTTTTTAAGGAAGTGCCAAATCGATTTCCAAAGTGGTTGTGTACCATTTTACAATCCCACCAAAAGTGTCTAAGTGTTGCAGTCTCTCCACAACCTCTCCAGCATTTATTATTTTGTGTTTTTTTGATTCATGCTAGCCCTGTTGGGGTGAGATGGTATCTCACTATAGTTTTGATTTGCATTTCTCTAACGGCTAATGATCGTGAGCATTTCCTCACATGTCTGTTAGCCACCTGAATGTCTTCTTTGGCGAAGTGCCTGTTCATATCCTTTGCCCATTCTTTAATTAATTCCAAGATTCTTGAAGCTAGTTCATTATTCTTCTACGTCATACCTAGGTTGGTGAATTTTCATTCTAACTCACGGTTATTCACAAACATTTGGGAAAATAAAACCCTGACCAGAAGTAAATGTTTTGTGTTCCTTGTGAATTCAAATGGCCTGAACAGCAAGCATCTACTATGTAATAGTGAAGAGGAACTTAGTGCTAAGTGTAGAGTTTTTCTTAGAAATAACTGTAAACCAAGTATGCATTATATATGTTCCAGAAAAAGGAGTCCCAAAGGTCCCTGGGTGGAGCACATGGATCACGATGGACTACTAACCTAAAGGTTGGCAGTTCAAACACAACCAGTACCTCCACAGAAGGAAACCTGGAGATCTCCTTCTGAAAAGATTACAGCCAAGAAAACACTATGGAGTACAGTTCTACTCTGTAACAAATGGGGTCGCCATGACTAGGAATCAACTCGAAGCAAAGGGTTTGATTTTTGTTTCTGTCTTTTTTTTTTTTTTTTACTCAAAGGTTGGAGGTTCGAGTCCACCCAGAGGCACCTCAGAAGAAAGGCCTAGAGATCTACTTCTAAAAAATCAGCCATTGCAAACCCTATGGAGCACAGGTCTCCTCTGATACATATTGGGGTTGCCATGAGTCAGTGTTAACAATAGCAACTGGTTTTTATCCATGAACAAACTGCTTCAATACTTGTCATATAAACAAACCTCCACAATTCAATGAAAAAAAAGAGACAACTTGCTCCATAGTTTGCTGTGCTATTGTTTTTAATAAAAAAAAAAATGAATAGAGAATTTGCACAGTTCTGTGAGCTACAAAGACTGACAGGAGGAGAAGAACTTTATTAATGTCGAATGATTATCCATACATTTTCATATTTTCAGTAACTATTTTCATTTAGTCAAAGGTCAAAAGTAGTTTGCCAAATCAAAAATAGCATAAGATGCAAAACTTAAGGCCAAGTTCATATTTTACTCCTTTCTGGAAAATTCTGTTTGTCTACTTTGAGCCCCTAGTTTAAATAAGGCTTTACAGACAAGAAGAGTATTTGATTTATAAGGATATGACATCACCTTCCGTCATTCTGCAGAAGGAAAAAAAATCCCAAACCAAAGTCCCCCATTGGTTCTGCTAACCAGACAAGCAGACCATTACCCAAACACAACCTTTTTCATTATAATAACATCATGAATTCTAAATTTTTCCAGTGGTGCAAATCCTTCTGTTGTCTAAAAATGGTCTCTTAGGAGAAAAGTCCATCAGCTTGAAGCAGGCATAATTCAAGTTGGTTCTGAGAAAAATGGAAGATTCAGCCACACAGCGGCAGTGTTATGAATACCCTCCTTTATTTTGTCCCCAGGTGCTAGAAATATTTCCATACAACACTGGTTAATGTCAAGTATCATTTCATCAGTAAATGCTTCAAATTCAGGGGTAATTCAACCAGGGGCTATCAGAAGGAAAGATTAACATGTTGTTCAAGGCTTTTAAAAATCACTTCTCCCTCTGGAGAAAGAAATTCATCATAGGGTAAGAGAAAGCAAAAAGTATGGAGAGGATATAATTTGCTCCAGTGCTTGGCTGTATGAGAAAATGTTCTAGAAAAATGCGTGATTTCAGTTTTTATCTGGTAGGCTTCACTGACAGAAACCAAAGGGTAAATATACTAATATTCTCCTATGCTCAAGATAAAAATAAAAAAGAAAGAAAGAAACCACAAACCTTTTCCAGTAACAGCATTTACTCAGGAATAACATAGGTCAGGAGTGCTGGTGGTGCAGTGAGTAAGCATTCAGCTGCTAATCAAAAGGTCAGCAGTTAGAATCCATCAGCCACTCCTTGGAACCCCTATGGGACAGTTCTACTTGGTCCTATAGGGTCATTATGAGTCAGAATCGACTTGACAGCACTGGGTTTTAACATGGGTCAGAATCGACTTGACGGCAACTAACAACTTCCTGAGAAAGAAAAGAGCCCAGATAGGTTTCAAATGCAACACATGTCTTTAATTAGTATTAATTTTGATAGTTAGGGGCCAAATGCAGTTGAGAAGGAAGGTGCTCTCAAAGCCCTCTCCTTGCTGCCTTCTGAGACAACAGATCTTTACTGCTGTGTCAAGACACTGTCATCTGCCGTATTTCCCAAAGTCAACATCCTTTCAGCCATCCCAATTGCCATGCCCCTTTAGAAATGAGTTTCCTTCTGGGAAAAGAATATTCTATATAATAAAATTGGGAACCAAGTAACAGATTATGGGGGAGCTTCCCTCACTGCCCACCTTTCCTGCTGTGACAAGAGATCTTGGCTTCCAAATGGAGAACATACGGAAACATAGGGCAAGAGGAAAGTAATGCATACACAGAGCTCTAGGACACCAATCAGGTGAAAGGGCACCAGGATCCCCTTTTCAAAAGTCCTGAAACTCAAAAGGAAGATATGATAAATTATATGATTTTAAAAAAAGTCCTGAAGATTGTGGAGGACTGCCAGAGAATTCAACTGAATTCCAAATTTTTCCATGGTTCCACTTGGTACCAGATCTTGCTCTGGACAAAGCAGACCACAGGCTGTAGTACCTTGTTTTAGAAATGTCTATTTGGCTTAATGTCCTCCCAGAATTCAAGGCAGCAGCACTGAGGCCTGTACTTGACAGGTGCACAATACAGAACTGCTGAATGAATGTATCTAATAAGAAAAGAGATACACACTCAACTACCTACAATAGAATAATACTCTGTCACCTCCTGAGGGTCGGGGAACAGGCCAATGGGGTCAGGGAGAAAGAATAATTGTGCAAAAAAGAAACAATGTTTCAGGAAATTGCTGAGACACTAAGAAAGTATCTCAGGCTGCAATTTTGATGAACTCAAAAAGGGGAAAAGATGGCAAAACAGCTTAACGTTTGGAAGATGAACACAGTAGGGAGAGAGGTAGAAATTATAAGAGCAAGCAACGAAAATTACTTGGAAATAAAAAATCAAAACCAAACCTGTTGCTGTCAAGTTGATTCTGACTCATAGCGACCTTGTAGGACAGAGTAGAACTGCCCCAACAGGCTTTCCAAGGCTGTAATCTTTCTCCCGGGAGCACCTGGTGGGTTTGAACTGCTGACCTTTCAGTTAGCAGTCGAACAGTTAACCACTGCATCACCAAGGCTCCTGTAAAAACGGAGTGGGGACATTGTCTGACCTCCTCTAACTTCACAAGGGGAAAGGAGAACCAAGATCAACAGCCCAAGGCTGACTCCCATGAGGTGGAGGCTAGACAAGCCTCCTCTCTCCACTATCTTTACCGATTTTGACACCAACCGTCCTTCTCACAGCACTCTCTACTTTTCTGCTGGGTTTGCAATTCATTGTGATGGCCACACAGATCTCAGACTGTACTCAAGATTATGGGGTTTATTAGGGAAGTAAGAGTTACAATTCAGGCTCAGGAACACTCAGGATACAGTTTTTCCATCAGAACAGCCTCTTCCCAACCGTGCTCACAGGCACGCCTCTCCCTGGCCCTTAGCCTCTGCTCGGAGGCACTCAGCTTTCTCTCTCTGTGGGCCGGCAAGCCCACCATGCCATCTCCTGCTGTGGGGTCTCTGCTGCTGGGTCTCTCCTGCCACCACCTGCGTCTTCCGGGTTACAGCTCTCTCTCTCTCTCTCAAACTCTCTCTCTCTCTCTCTCTCTCTCTCTCTCTCTCTCTCTCTCTCTCT